>NW_020451205.1:2492371-2649571 GCF_003343035.1 Apteryx rowi | reverse complement strand
GTGTGGGCTGGGGTGTGTGGGGCGAGGGGGGATCTGTGTGGACTGGGGGCTGTGTGGGGCCAAGGTGTTTGTGCTGCTGGGCCCTGCTCCTGCAGGGATGCCGGGGCCGGGAAGGCACTGCCAGCCCCGATGGCCGAAGAGCCGGTCAGTCGGGGTCACCCCATAGCGCCAGGGATTTGGCTCTACCTACTGACCCTCTGCCTCCTCTCGGCTGTGAGACGGCTGCAGTCTGGGGTCCTGCGCTGGGACCCCTGCTGCCCCATGGCCACGTTGCAGGATGGAGGGCCGCCTGGCTGCAGGGCTCTTGTCCCACTTGGGTTTGGCAGTCATTTGCGCCCTGAAAACACCTCCTTCCTCTAGCGTTCTCTGTTTGGCTCCGGGAAGGCCCCCTCCTTCCCACACCCCCTCCCTTAAAGTGTTCAATTATAAAGAAGTCAATAAAATGCTAATTACACTTGAAAATGCTAATAGGAACTGCTGTCCCTTAATCCCTTTCCATTTTGAATTGTCTGTGAGGATTTTAGCTGAAAACTTGACAAGGCACTGAGAAACCGGAGCTAACCTTGAAGTTGGCCCTGCTTTGAGGAGGGGGTTGTACCAGATAGCCTCAAAGGTCCCTCACATGTATTCTGTGAGGGACACCACAAGGACGTCATACAGAGGGATACCGAGAGCTTTAGGTTTTGCTGAGGATGTGGCATGTGGGATGTGTTGACCTTTTGGTTGGGGAGGATATGAATCCACATTTTTGGGGCTAAAAGGCAAGTGTGAGGAATGTGTGCTCACAAAACTGCTGGTGTGCTGCCGGCTGCACCATCCCTCATTGCTTGTCTGCCTTTTTTTCAGAAACACGAGTTCTTTGTGGACATGACCTGTGAAGGCTGCTCCAATGCAGTCACCCGTGTCCTGCACAGGCTGGGAGGTGAGTTGAGCTATCAGTGCTGGGTGTGTGGCAGCCAGCTCTGGGGCTGGATGTCGCTCCCCTGGGGTCCTCTGTTTTGCAAGATTAGCACTGTGGGTAAAAGCTGAAAGCAGCTAGTTGGAAACCTCTTCTCCCCGCCCTCACCGCTCTGCTCCGAGCATGCTAGTTAGTCAGTAACGAATCACTGATTATTAGCAGGACTCTTGTGACCCCTGGAGAAATGGTGAGGGAGGGAGGAGCTGCCCGGTGGCTGCTGGAGGCTCTGGTTACCAGGTGGCTCTGTGAATCACCAAGGCCGTATCCTGGACCCGCTGGGAATCACAGTGGTAGACCCCTGCTCAGACTGTCTGGTCAGAAGGAAGGGAGGTGGATGCCCTGCCAGGCATTGTCCCCAAGGAGGCCCAGGATGTCTGTGGTGGTTCCCTAGATGTGTCACCAGCTTCCAAGCACAGAGTAGTCACTCTGAAAAGTTGCTGAGCAGAGAGCTTAGGGATTCTCTCCACAGTCTGTTTTTTTACCACTGGGAAAATTATAACCTGTGCCTCCTTTGTGCTGAAATTACCAAGAGAGAAGGATCAGGTCTGCACTCGTCAGTTGGGAGGACCTGTCATCCGGCTCCCCTGCCCCACCAAGGGAGAATGGCTTTCAGTCACCAAGCCAAAGGCTCTGTGATTTCTCCAGGACCCCATTACCTGGCAGTAGCAATTTCACTTTCTCTGTGTGTGTTTGTCAGCACTTTGCTCCTCCTCTCACTCTTGAACATGCTGACCAATTTCTGCCTAGTGTGATGAAGTGGCAGAGCTCTCAAGGCTGGTTCACTCCTACAAGTTTTGTGAAAATAGGTGGCTGAATACAGACTTCACGTCCAGTTCCTCTCACTGCGTTGAAAGCGGCTCACCCTTATTAGCCACTGGGAGATCTCCATGGGAAAGTGCCTTGTGCTTCCTCCTGCTTGCAGCTGCTAGCTGGCACCGCCACTGAAAGAACCTGTTCTGACCCTGTCCCAACCCCTACGCCAGTCACTCCTTAGCACCCATCACATGCTGAACCACAGCATAGACTGAGCTGGCTGGAGATTATGATAGCTGGTTTAAACTCAGCTCATTCTAGTTATTGCATGAGTGATTGTGCTGGTATAAGGGGGAGCAAGCAGACTGAAGCAGTCAAGAAACTCTGGTGCCAGACACAGATCCGTAGGAAGCCTGCCTTCCTTTGCACCAGTGCTGGCAGGACACTGGTTTGGTTTTGCTGGCTGGTTGCAGTGTCAGGGTTTGCTGAGAGGAGGCACTTGTGCATTTGACTGACAGCCTTGAGAGCTCAGATGAGCGTAAAGTGAGCTTTCCCTTGCTCTCAGACCATTTGGCTGCTCTCAGCTGTGGAGCATGTTTTTCCTCTCCTCATAGGTGTCCAATTTGATATTGACCTGCCCAACAAGAAGGTGTGCATCGACTCAGAGCACAGTGTTGACACACTCTTGGAAACCTTGAAGAAGACTGGAAAGAATGCGTCCTACCTGGGGGAGAAGTCTGTGCAATAGACCTCCCTGGTATGACGAGGGTAGGTATATATACCGTGCATATGAAACACTGAAGAGAGAGATCTGAGCTTGTTCCAGCTCTCCCGGTAAACCAGGCTGCTTGCTGGGAGGCACAAAGGAGGAAAGACTTGCTGGTCCACCTTCAGCAAGCCCCTCATTTTGGAGAAGTGCCTGTGCCACATGCAGGCAGCTCCCTTTCTCTTTGGGACCCCTTAGTTATTCTACAAAGCCTCTGTGACCATGGTTGTAGTGTCTGCAGCCAAAGGAGGCTCAAATCTGATGGTTTGGGAGGTTTTGACTGATATCTTTTATTAGCTGGTCTGATTGCATGGAGAAGTAGAATACAGGCTATGTGCCATTCCCAGAAGAACCTAGGGTTTTGCTAGAGCACATCACCCATGAAAACAAATCCTAAAGACATTCACGAGCTGTGCAGAAGGAGTGGTGGCCCCCAACATTATCAAGGAGGGCAATGGGGCAGAACCCCAGAACACCCATGTGGATGGGTGTGCAGGGGGTTGTTCATTAGCAAAGGGACCTTCAACTTCGGCTTTTGTTGCTATTGCTGTTACATCCTCCACTAAACATGAAGATGGAAAGGAGCTGCCCTCACGGACATAAGATGGTGGCTTTCAGATTAGTTCCCAGTGCCTTCAGCCCACAGCCAGCCAGACATCTGTCCCACAGACAACCTGATTGTTGCAGCCTGTGGATTTTCCTAGAGCCCCATCACTAAGCTGACATATACCAAACTCTCACCTAACTGTGAAATGTTTTTGCAGACAAGGTTCAGTTTCAGTGAAAAAGAATGAAGTGGGAGGAGAGGGTTGCCCATTCATTGCATGTACTGTTCTTTTTGTCCAAGACTATTATATAGCATCTCCGAAAAGCTTGTTTCTGTCAGTGTAGCTTTCCAATCCAGTGACACTTTTAAAATGATCTAGTTTGATCACCACAGATGCCCAGCATGGATGCGCTGAAACCATTTCATGCTGATTTAATTTCCAGTTGATAACTGTAGTTTAAACTGGTAATTTATACCAGCAGGAATTAAGCTGATACAAGAAAGGGTTGAACTGATACCAGTGTGCCTATGCAAGCCTGATTTAGCAGATTTAAAATCTGTGCAATTTGTCTCATGTGAACAAGCTCACAGTACTTCTGAGAAGTTGTTTAAAATCCTAATTTTCTAATAAAATATAATTGGTATTTAAAACAAGAGAGAAACATACTCTGGATTGAATAGGGGCTGAATGGTTTTCAGCTCCTAGTCAGTATTGACTACAAGAGCTGTTTTCAACTTCCAGGGATTGTGCACTATGTCTCAAAAGTCTGCCAAAGTTATTCAAGGCTGCAGTTTCCCATTACAGCTGCTAAGCCAGTCTTGAATAATGTTGAGCTATCCCTTTTTCCCATCCCTATGTCACTAGTCCTGTCTTCTCATCACTTTCCTTATATTAGATCAAGGCAGCTAGGAGAGCCAGTTCAGCTGGCTGGCCTGGAAGAAAACTAACATTTCTCTAAATGCTTTTTTTCCCGTTGGATTTTAATTGAAGCTAATTGACTTACCCAATGATCACTGAATCCAAAACAAAGGAGAGGGGAGGCTGGATTGCCCCGTCTAAGGGTTCACCTGTACGAGGATGGGGGGAGTTGCAAATCATTGACACAGAGCTCAGGTCGTTGGCTGTCCTTTGAGCTGTGACCGGCAGAGGGCATCTTTGTATAACTATCGCCTTTGTGCCTTGTTTTTTCTTCCCTTTATTAATTTATTTATTTTTGTAGGAACTCAGATATGACTTCAGCAAAAAGATGGCTTAACTGTTTACATATCTCCCAGCTTGCTCCGTCATTTGACCTTTGCTACCCTGCCAGATGTCAGAAAGCAGAGGGCTGGCAGGAGGAGACAGCTGTATCCTGTCTTTAGAAGTGGAGAAATCTAGAGAAGAAGGTTGTATACTGTTTCTGGTCCCTCAGTAAATCAAGGCGCTGCTTCTATATTTCAATGCATGTCTGTGTGTCTTGTGTCTTTGTACTGCTTTAGATGGCTTTCTGTAAAAGAGATGGCTCTTAGGGATGGGATACTGCTCATTGCATGTAAGACAAGTCTCAGAGGAAATTCTTTAGAAGCTGGCTGCAGTGTCTGCCTGAGAGACATGTCTCAGGAGAACTGAGTTTGAATGTTGCTTAGATTGAGGGAATCAGTGTCTCAGCGCATGTTTGTTTTCATCACAGAACAGACAAACTTTCCATTTGGGTTGCAAATCCTGTGAAGGAGGGACTTCTGCAGAGCGGGTGCTGCAAGTCAGGGATGACCAAATGTTCTCTGGGGCCAGATGAGGCCCTCAAAGCAGAATTCTCTGGTCTCCAGCAACRTGGTTCAGCTGACAGCCTAAACAAATTGCAGTTAGGAGCAGGAAACACAGACTCAGCTTAGGTTTAGTACAGTGCTTTTTAGGGCACTGCATAACCATATGCATGTGAGGTATCATTTCAGATTCTGGCCCCAGCTCAAGACATCTGGATCAGTCCCTTCCCCTAGCAAGTGTTCCTCTTGCTCCCTTCCCAGCCCACTTATAAAATTTTAGCTAAATAGGTAATAGCATCATGGAGCTGCGATCCCAGGAGGAATGCCCAAGTGCTGTGTGCACACACAACACAGTAGGAGAACTGTGCTGGTAAGAAATACAGAAGGGATGGAGGAAGCAGAGGGCTGTGGGAATCTCTCCAAGGTCTCTTAATTCTCAGCCCAGCATTCACTCCAAAGGATTATGCTGTTGGTTAGCTCATCTCCCATCCATTTAATTCAGGTTTCTCAGGCCAGCATAAGGGCCATGTCTGTGTCCATCCAGCACATTGTCTCTCATTTCACCTGGGGGATGTATTTCCCATGCCCACCATTCTCATGTGGCTTGTTCTGTATCTTCTCTCCAGAAAGAAAAATCAACTAAAGTTTGAAAGAAATGGTTACTTAAATTTAGGGAATTTTTCACACTTGTGCATTGAGATCACTTTTGACATAGGTGTAACTTATTCCTTCCTAGAGAGGTTTAGCAGTTCAAAGTCCTTTTTTACTGCTGATCTAAAGCAGAGTGAACTGCTGTGGATGCACTTGCAGGGGCTGGAGGCGCTTCAAGAAACGTTATAGGCATTTTCCTTTCTATTACTTTTTTAATTTAAGGAAAGCCAAATGATAAAAGCCTAACGTTACTGCATTACTTTCTTGCACTAAAATCTCCCAGTGGCAGGAAGTTTCCTGAGCCAAGACCTAGAACTGTGACCTGTTTCTGCTTTGTGCCAGTGTAGTCAGATGCAGGGCATGACATCTCTGGGGTCCCAGGTGAGTGAGTGAAACTGCCCCTGCATGAATCCTTCACCCTTTATCCTCTCCATTGCTGGTTTGAGCTGATGTCTGCCAATGTTAATTATTATTTATTGCTTTCAGCTTCCTTCCAGGCATAGCCAGTGCATCCACTGGCAGCTGGTTGCCCAGTGACTCTGTTTTCCTGGTGGCGGTGGGCCCTGGGGGAAAAACGTGCTGTCAGTTTGGCATGGAGGTGAATGGCATGCTGTGGCACAGCTGGCCGGTTCTGCCTCGGCAGCTAAGTGGAGCCAGCAGTCCTTGTGGGGCTTGCTCTCTACCAAACTGGCAGGCGGGAGTGGCAATGCTGTGCCTGCACAGGAATAACTCCCAGTCTGGCTTGCTGTAAATCAGGCTGCTCGTCCTTGATGTCTGGGTTGCAGCTTGTGTTGTCCACACTCCCCCGTCTCTTTTGTTCCCCTTCCCCACTCTGCTGAACTGGCTGTTTTGGTTAAAGCATGCTTATCTCTGAGCAGACAAGCAGTCGTGTCTACCCACAACCAGCCCATGAGGGTCATACAGATGCCTAAAGTTTCAGCACCCGTCCACAGGGTTGCTATCTCCCAGACCTTCCCTCAGCCATTTGCCTTCAGCGCGAATGGAGGGGACAGACTACTTTAAGCTCTTGCCTGCTGCAAAAAGGATGTTGCAGCTGTGGGTGGAAATCAGCCACTGAGGAGAGCGATGGTCCCCTGAGGTGGCTGCAGAGCGGCAGTGGGAATACATGCTGCCTGGAGTGCCCTGGATGGGAGAGCACTGACTCTTTCCAAAGCCTGTCTGGAGTTGGCCTCCATCCACCGGAGCAGAGTGGTGGCCAGGCCTGAGGCTCTTCCCCTCCCACCCTTTGCCTTGGGGTTTGATAAATGCCTGTAACTGTCCCTAACAGCAGGCACTTTGTACTAGGCTGCTGTGCTCTTACCCTGCCATTAGCTCTTAATGACAACAAACTCCTGTCATTTACGGCCTCTGTAATTTCCCTGTGTGCTCAGTGTGGCAGGGTCCAGCCACAGCCGCTTGCCTGTGGTGTCCCTACCAAATTTGTCGTGGAGACAGAGTATGTGCACGGTTTGTGGGCTTTTGTAGCTGATGGCTCACGATGGTGATGTCCCTGTTGCATTGGGCCTGGCTGTCCTGCTCCTCACTTCCCCTCAGGCAGTGTCCCAGAGTGGAGGGGATAGAGGGGTGATAAGTCTGCGTACGCCACTTCTCTGCGGTGCTGTGCCCTGAGGATGCTGATGAGGGTGAATTATTGGGAAAGCACCAGGAGCTCCTGTGAGCCCTGCTCCCCCCGTCCCTCGGTGGTCCCCAGTGCTCCAACCCTCCCCTCATGTCCCTGTTACTCCCTTTCTCCTGACCCCGTGGGAAAGGGAAGGGAGCTTCTAGGGTTTCTTCTCCAGCTGTGAAGCAGGAAGGGCTGTGATGGTTGTTAATCACAGCACTCCAGGCACATTAGTGAAAATATCAAGGAGCCAGGAGGATTCACGTTAGGCCAGAGCTGGTGGATGAAGTCCAAGATGCTGCTTGTTTTCTCACCAAAAGTCCAGGACAGCATCATGCCTCCTCCTTGGATCAACCTTGCAGGCTTATCAAGGGAACAGGGCGTTTCAACCAGGCCATGCAATCTGCAGAACACTCTCTTTCTCCCTGCCTTCCTTTCTTCGGGATAAGATAAGGTGTTTGTGGGAAGCTGACCTGCTGGCATCTTGCCCCAGGACACGCCGTGTGCAGTAGGGTATACACCAGTGCTCCTAAGGCAATGGCTCTGCAGTGGCCCAGCATGCATCCCAAAAGGACCATGCAGGGCTGAGTAATGATACCCTGTGACTGTCCTTGCTTTGGTGTGTGAGCTGGGTTTGGGCTGGCTGCAGCTGGGCTGAGCAAGTTAAAGAAGGATGGCTAAGTCTAAACAGAACAGCAGACTGTGAGCCAGCTCCCCACGATGCTTATGGAAAAGCTTTAGAAGAAAACTAGCTCCTTTACAGAGTCTAAAAGGACAAGAGAGTACCTAAGCAGAGTGTCTCTGATCTGCTGTTGCCCAGCCTCAAGATCTTTGAAATCTTTATTCACCACATTGGTCTGAAACTGGCCTCCAGATTGCACGTCACGGACAGAGAGAACCGAACAGGCATGCACAGAAAATGTGATCACAATAATTTTCTCAGGAAATAGGGCTCAACATGCCGGGTGGTGAGGCTATGAGGCCATTTTCAGAAAAGGAAATGCTCCGCATGCACTGCAAACAGGAAGGGGTGGCACTTGGAGAAGGAGCTTTCCTGTACCATAGACACCCTGATGCTGCAGGACCTCGCGGGTGGCCTGCTAGAAGAGCGACGTGCCAGCCCCCCCAGCTGCAGGAGGAGTGGTTGATGAGGTGCAATTTAGTGCCTTCCCCTCTGCAAAAGATGGAGTAGTTCAGTCCAGGTTTCCTTTCAAGGTCCTCAGCACCAGCTCCTTTTGCAAGCCCTATTTCTGCACCCAGCAGAAATAGGTCACTCCAGGCAGGGCCGTGGCAGGACTGCGGGAGGGTTGTCCACAACCTGTCTCCAGCTGAGGCACCAGTAAGAAATGGGCAGCTCCAGAGGGACAGACTTTAAAAGTTCTTTTGTTTTTCCTGCCTCAAAATTGTCTTTCCTTCCCTCCCCCCCCCAGCTCCACCCTGCACTCTGGTGTTTCCAACAGAAAACATTTGCTTTTCTTGCCCATTGGAAACACTGTTGTTGGGTTTCCAGTGTTCCTGTTCTTGTGGTGCTGCTGTGCTCCTGGGAGTCATTTTTTGCCCAGTGCTACCTTCCCCCTGCTTTTTAAATCAAAAAATGATTTCAATGGAAATGTCTACAGCCTCCAAAGCTCAGTCCTTTAGATACAAAAGAAAAAGCTGTATTGGTTATGCCAGAGCTGCCTTAAGCACCACTGGCTTTTCGGCACTTTCTAATTACCAGATGATGAGCAGGGTATGATTTTAGCCAAAGGAGCACTTGGACTCAGCTGAACCGCCCAGTAAATGAGAGAATTTCCAAAATAGCACCACAGGCTGCAGAAAGCAGACGTGGGATGGGCGATCCCSCTCAGTGCTTGCGAATGGTGATCCCTGATGGCTTGGAGAGAGAAATTGCCGTGAAATTTCAGGATGGCAGAAAAGGGCAACAATCACAGGATTTCCACAGGCATGTTGTGTCTAGAGTGTGAAGACTTTTACAGCAGGGGATTCATTGCTCAAAGAAGGGGTGTTTCTAGTCTTTGGTTGCTCAATTCTGCTTTTAAATGTGAGGAAAAAAAATCTGCCTGAGGCTTGCTCGCCTCCCCACTCCCAGCCCAGGCGTGAGCTGGAAAAGCTCTGTGCTTGATGTTCAGCTTGCAGGCAGGCTCATGCCCCCACGCACTCTGGTTCAAGGCGCCCATGTGAAATGCTGCTCTGACCAGCTGCTCTCTGAACCAGAGCTGGCTGGCTGGGCCTGGAGACCCCCGCACAGGGCTGGGTGTCCGCAGTTATGAACATCACCTTAAGTGGTGGTACATCTCCATCCAGTGGAGGCCAAGCATGATGAGACAGGCAGATGTCACGGTCCCTCTGAGGAGCTCAGGCTCACAAACTGGCTGGAAAAAGCCTGGGTGCCTGTCTGAACTAAATGTGCTGGTCTTAGAAGATTGGGGTTTTTTTCTACAAAGTCCACAAGGACCCAGTCTTCCCTCTCATGAGGACACAGCTGGGCTGAGACCACTCTGCAATGGGTGATGCACTGATCTGTCCCTGTGCTTTCTGCACTGAGGTACAGACTGACCCCAAAGGCCATTGCTGGTTCCCGCTCCCCAGTGATGCACATAGATGCTCTGTGTGACCATTGTAGGCAGCTTTTCACACTGCAGTTTCCAGAACAGCAAAACACACAGGGACCTGAAAGACCCCCCTCCAAGATTGTGCAGCATAAATAGAAAAAAACCAAACAAATGAAAAAACAGGCTTAATTAAAGTCTTCAGAAGCAGGAAATGTGCACATGTGCTGGTCAAAGTGCAAATATTTTCTTTCAGAGCTGCTTTCTAAAAGAGTTCAGCAAGGTAGTCTAGGCTGGATTAAAAAGAGAGGGTAGCAAGCACTTCCCAGCCCCTCCRGAAGGCAGAGCAGCCACGGGACACTGCTGTTGTGCAGCATCTTTCTCTGGTGCTCCAGCCTTTGGCTTTAGGCTCCCACAGTATATACTGAAGCTATTCGACCCTTTGGCTAAAAGCAGATGGGCAGGGAGAGAAAACAAAGTCAAGTGAGAGGCAGAAAGGCAGCTTTTGTGCGGCATGTGTTTGCAAAAGTCAGTCCAAGCCTTATGTGCTGTTGTGCCCTGGACCAGGGTATGATTTATCTGACTCTGGAGAGCTGGGCTTTCACAGCCCAGCGTGATGGGGAAAGGGTTCGGAGCCACCTCTCATGAGCAATCAGTGTGAGTGGCACTGCTGGGATGCTTTGCCAACAGCCTGACCCTTTCTCGTTTGCAGAAAGGAGTTTCAGCTCCCTCTGAGGTGCTGTGGGACACATCGAGCATGATGCAAGGTCTCTGGCTGCTCTGGGGACAGCAGATCTCTGTGACCATTCTGCTACATGGACCTGTCACAGGCTACCTGGAAGGGACAAGGGAAACTGGTCTGCATAGGCAAGAGCCTTCAGCCTGGCCCTTCTTGTTATTGTCCCTCCACACATCATGCCTGTTCCTGGAGAACCTCCCAAAACGCTGCTGGGCACTACATAGCTACGTTCAGTTTTGTTTTTTTTTTTTTCCACCAGCCTGAGCCAGTGGGATTGCTGTGGTGTCACTGGGGCACAGCACAGTCAGAAGAGAGTTGCTGCAGCATTTCACTTTCCCGCAGTATCCACTTCCCGGCTGCTGTGAAACTCCCAGGCAGGACCATCTCTCTGAAACCGTCTGAGACCTGCTCACCCATTTTCAACAGATGGATGAGAAAATGTTGAAACAACAAAAGCAGCTCATTCCCCTGTGAGCATACAGAGATGCTTGAATGCAGCAGAAATCTGTTGTGTCTGAGTATGCTCCTGCCCTGTTTGAGCTGGGTCAAATCCTCCCCCCCCAGAAGCTCCCACTTAGGCTTGCGCAGGCATCTGAGGGCAGAACTTGGCCCACAGAGCCCAGCGTCAGCATGGCGCACAATGCCCAGCAATCATAACAGGCGTTGCTGGCTTAATCTGGCATGCACAGCTTTAAAAAAACCCCATGCAGCTATTGTCAGAATGATCCCGTCGACYGCATCAGAAATGTGCATGGGACGCGATGCTGCCTCGAGGGCAGGCAGTGCCCAGAGGGCAGGTGCCTGGTGTGCAGGATGCTCTGGACAGCATTGTAGGGAGCATCCATGAGCTCTGAAAAACACCAGCCTCTTGTCAGTGTCCACCTTGCAAAGAAAACTGGGTCTTTGTTAAGGAAGTGTAGAAGCATTTGTGGTCTCCCTGACCCCTTTGGGAACCCAGGCAAGGCTGGGATGAACCATTGGCCCAGATGATTGATCCCAGGGATGCTGCAGCATCTGTTCTGTCCCTTTCTCTTCTAGGTGAGCAGCAGGACTACCCCGATCCTGTAGCAGCCACTGACCCTGACTTTTAGCCCTTTTAGGGTGACTTTCTGATGGTGCTAGCAGTGAACCAGCCCAGAGCCTTCCCCAGTCCTTCCCTGTGAAGCTGAAGTCGTTAGCGCTCAATCTAGTTTTCGTTGCATTATGTCTCAATTGGGCTTTGTCTGTGGCAAAACAGCAGAGGCAGCGCCCCGCAGTGTCCCTGGGGCTGGCTCTCCTGGGCTTGGCAGATGAGCCATGCTGCGGGCTTGTGCGGTGCTGCCAACCTCCAGAGAGAGCCTGAGGTCCTCTGGCTCGCTCCTCGCCAGTTTGCTTTGCTGAGCTGGCAGGGGATTAGTTCTTCATATTGTCTCCATAAGGCATAGGACAAAGAGCTTGGGGTTTCCCTTTGATGGAAAAAAGCCTGATACCRAGATTTGCATTCATATTTCTTTTATTTTTTCCTCTCCCTCTTCCTGTGGCTATGACCAGTGCTAAATGCCTGTGCCCTCCCAAGAGCAGCTGGAGGCCGACAAAGCAGGCGGCTCGGTGGGAACAATCCAATTTCCAGGGCAACCGGGACATGACTGAGTCCAGAGCTGTCTTTGACACACAGTGCCGCTGTTATTTCTCCACAGTTTCCTCTGCATTTGCTTTCTTAATTCAGCTTGCCTTTTGCCAGACAAGAAGCCAGAAAAGCAGATATGTGACACATCCAGACTCTTCCCTGTGGAGTCTACTACTGCCAGGGGATTCTTAGCTGTATGGTATCAAGAGCAGCCCTCCAAGCTTGCCTGACCCTGAGTTCAAAATATGTCAAAGTATGGTCAAAATAAGATCTCAGGAAGCCAAGAGGCCAGCTCTGACCCTTCAAAGACTCTACACTGAGCCTTTGGCTCCCATGCAAGGGTCCATGTGCTGAACACAGGGACATGTGTCCCCAGGTAAGGACTGCCACCCTTTGCCACCACCATTGCTGGCCACCCAGGGACACCTGCACCATGAACTTGCTGGGCACAGCTGGACCTACAATTCTTGGTGTGTCCAGAGGAAAACCAGATAGGTGGCAAACCCCAACATTGCCCCACTACCCCCATCCTGCTGGAGTGTCTCCAAAGCCCTCCTGTGTCTGCTTACTTCCCTCCTCTCTGGCAGAGTGAGTCTGGCCAAAGCTCTGAGTGCCAACTGAGGGGTGGATGCTCAGTCCAACTGCAAGCCAGGCAGCTCAGCAGAGAGGCTGCATTAGGAAGAGGCCAGCAAACCTTCCCTGTGAGCTGCCAAGAGAGACAGCAAACAGCAGGAACTGCCATCAGGACAGATGCTAGAAGAGCGGCTTTCAGACAAAGGGAGATGGGCACAAACCAGCACTATTCTCCGTCACTGTTCTTGGAAAACAATGGGCAACCCAACCCAACCCAACCCAGCAGGGTTTTCAAMTCTATCCCTAGTGGGGGATAACACAGAAAACCTCCAGCTGTTCTTTCCAGACTGATGATCCCAACAGAAGAGTTGCCAATTTCTATCAAAGAAGGAAATTTGTTTGTGGGTATGCATAAGAATGAAAGCCAGAAGTTCCTCCCCAGGCCTGGCATTGTCTCACCAGCATCCAGCTGGGCCACAGCTCAGTGCCACAGTGTGGGTGCGGGGGCTGGGCAGGGAAAGTTTCCACTGAAATATGCCCTCAAAAACTTGCAGAGCAGAGCTTGATCCCTGGGCTGGAGGGGTGAGCGGCTGGGAGCCAGCTCCCCGACACGTCAGCCTGGGATCACGCTGCAGACGCAGTTTATCGGTAAATCTATCCGGCCGGGGAAGGGGGCTGGGAGAGGAAATCTCTCTACCAGTTAGTCCCTCCCTTCCTTTCTTCCATCCAGAGCTACAGCAAAGTGAGGGGGAGGGATGTACTTTCTAATGCCACCGAAATACTTTGAACAAGGAGGCATTTAGGGAGGGGACAGAGAAAGATGTCCCTTCCCATCCAGCCTCCTCTCACACATGCTTTCCATCCAGAAGCCCCACAGATTCCCTTAGTAACACTCTCTATTTTTAATTCCTTGGAAGAAGAAAAGCACAAGTGGCAAAACCTTGAGTGAGAGCACGTCAGTGTCAATCCAGACACACGCCAGGGAGCGAGGACCTTTGCTCTTTGGCGTTGACCTGGGGAAGGGGAGCAGAGCAAGAGCGCTGGGGTGCGCGTGGGAGCCGGGGTGCGCAGCCACCCTTGCCCGCTGCAGGGACTCCCTTGCCCGCTGTGGCTGCCTCTGTGCATGCATTAGGGATGGGAAGAGGTGACATCCCCGCAGTGGATATGAGCGCGAGCTGCCCGGCTGCGGCCAGGCAGCCACCGGCACTCACAGAGCGCAGTGTGGGCTCCTGCCTGGCGTGCCGCTCTGTACCTCCAGACTGGCCCAGACAACCCCCTGCACCGTCCCACTTGGCAAAAATGCTGGTATTCCCTCATTTCCCAGTTCCCACCTTTTTCCCCCAAATGACTGAACAACAGAGTTATTTGGGAATTTCATTCTATGGAAAATCCGCTCCATTAATCCCATTAATAAATCCTGGGTGAGCTCTCTCCCCAGGGTGGTGTGGGCAGGCAGGTTAGTGCAGGAGGGAGGAAGTGGCAGGTACCTTTGGGCGATTCTGAAATTAAGGGTCCAGGGGTGGAGTGACATCACTGACATTCACATCTCCCCTCCCTAATTTTCTGATTGCTCCCTGCAGTTACCTGATGCAGTTAATATTCATTAACAGCCATAGCATCACACAGGAAAAAGTCCAGTGCTCCCATTGCAGGGAAGGATTTTTTCCATAAGTTTTTCCCATAAAAGAGAAACTTAAAAGGGTGTTCTCCAAATCTGGTGTTTTTTAAACTGTTCCTGGTCTTCCCTTCTCCTTAAACAGCTGTAGATACAGATAGACACAGGGTTTATTGCATGGGGAAACACTGCTAATTTTAATAGGAGGTCCCAGGAGAAGGACCTAGTTCTGGGCCAGGCACAGGGTGGAAAGTCACAGCACTCGCTCAGGGCCCTGCACGACCTTGCTATTTTGGAGCTAGCTACATCCCACCTTGCCTCAAGCACACAAACAGGGTACAACCCAAACCTCAGGCCCTCCCAAGGTCCAGCTATTCCTGCCCTGCGCCTCTGCTGCCTGCAGCGTCGGCTCCTGCCAAACCCTGGCCAAGAACAGTGGTTTTTGAAAGGAAGTAAACAAGTTTCAGGGCCTAAATTGAGATCCTCAGAACTCATCACACTGAAGCAGTGACTGCTGAGGGTTTTTCTGCATGTGCCATCTTAGGACAACAAGATGCTGCATTTTCATCCAGCTGAGATTTGGGGCGGTTGTGTCCTCTCTGGTTTCCTTAACCCTTCTATCAGTTAAATCCTATTAAATCAAATACAGACAGATGAAGTAAATGATCTCTTTACTGATGGGTCCTTGCAAGGAACAGAATATTTACAAAGACCTGAATTGTCCAAGGTAGGAAGATTTTAAGGTATTTGAACTCCCCAGAGTAAAATTCAGTCTGGACAGGGAAGTTTATCGTGGCTGAGCAGTGCACTGGAGACAATTTGGAGGGAGCCAGTGAACAGACATGACAGAGAGGTTGGCACTTTTGCTGTTGGTTTTGGCCTGCTCCTGAGAGCTGCTGCAAGTCCTCGGCTCAATAGCAGCAGTGAAAGCGCAGAGCTGGCTGCACGCATCCTACTGCTTTCTCCTTTGGAGAAAACTGCTCCAAGCCAGGCATTTGCTGACTTTCCATATACACTTAGCCATTCCCAGGACTACCTTGGACTGTTTGTAGATCGCAGAGCCATTGGAAGCTAAAGACCTTGAGAGATTGTCAGCTATGCCCAACAGCCGTTTGCATCACTGCTTCACAGCAGAGATCGCTCGGCTTCCCCGGACCAAAGCCTTGCTGTTAGAAAGCATTTCCTACTGTTTTCCCTGTATCTTCTTTGCCTGCTTCTGGGCCTACCTATTACTGGCTTTTTCTTCTGTATGGGATCTTCCCAAATATGTTTTGCCAAAATCAGTCCCATTTTGTCTTCTCTTTTAGGGGACACCCTGTTTATGGAGCCTGCTGCATCCGGCAGTCTGGCTTGTTTGTCTGGTACATCTCAAGCCAGGGCTTGTTCTGAGCAACTTCAACTCGAGCAGAAAATGTCAGAGCGATAGTTTGAAAAATGCAGATTTCTTGGAGCCTTCTACAGGGTTACGTATACGCACAGCCCGGAGGTAACCTGCACACACCACGCACCCTGGCACCCCTTTGCTGCTGCCCTGACCACAGCAGCAGCGCTGCAGAGCAGCTGCAGCTGCCCCTCCAGCGCAGCCYGCTCCTGCCCAGGGATGTGGTACTCGCTCGTCCGTGAGCAGTGCTAGCGGGGACGTGGGCTCTTGGGATCCCTCCGCTTGGAGCGAAGCTGCGTTTCCTGACTTACGCAATGGCCTGGCAGCCCCGCTGGGGCTCCTGGCTGTGCCGCAGCAGCAGGACAGCGGTCGCTGCACAGCTGGCAGGAGCCGGCGATGGTGCTCAGAGCACCGAGCTGTATACAGACTAAATCACTGTGGGACAGGGCTGCCCAGGATGGAGGGGGGGGGATATTTTGATAGGGTTTTGCCAGCTCTGATGGTTAATAGGAGGACAATAAAGTCCTGTTCTTCAGCCTCCACGGGGAACTGCTAAACTTTCCAGGCTTCCCTTTCATTTAATGAACGGTGCAGCCTCCCTGTCACCAGCATGCCTTGCCCTCCCCTGGATCGTCTTTCCCTGCTCCTCTTTGCCTCTGGCAGCGTGCAAGCCTGGTGTGAAAAAGGCCATGGTTTAAAGCCTGTGTTCACTGCTGCTGGGCTCCTGGGGCCAGCAAATTATGCCAGGTGACAAAATGTAGCCCTGCTGCCTGCTTTGCCTCAGCCATGATCCTGATTCATGCCAGCTCTGCCCCATCCCTGCTTGGCACCTCTGTGTGTTTCCCAGCTGGCCTGTGGCATTGTGTCCCTGGTTATCAGTACAGGCCATTCCTGAAAGGTGGCTCCAGTGTTTCCCGTGGTGCTTTCAGACACAGACCTTTCYGATCAGACTTCATTCAGACAAATCTTAATTTTTCTGTTGCCCATCTCCACATGGGCAGAGATCTCTGCACATATAAGGTTCAATCTTTCCATGCATGTGGGGAAGCCATATGAATGTCCAGTAAATTACTGAAGGATTCCCAGGAAAAGTGACAGGGAAGATGAGGCCAAGTAAAACTGCTATTCTGACTCCAAAGATGTAGGGGTGTGGGGTGGACCTAGCTAAACTAAAGCAGGTCTGATTATTAGCAGTTGCAGAGTAAGTAGTCAGCTCGTTTGAGAATCAGACTTTTCTCAAAGAATCTCACACTCATGACCCAAAAGAGCAGAGGCAGCTGGCCCCAGAGATCCTCCCTGAGGCCATTGCCTTTCTGGAAGTCAAGAGCCCAAGGATGCTGCAATGAATTGAAGGACATTTGGTCCTGCTAAATGGATGTGGAGACCTTTCTGGCTTTCTCGGGGCAAGGTGGCAACTCTTCCTTAAGGGCACTGTCCTCCARAAAGCACAGCTTCCATCAGCTGCTAATTTTCCTCCTTGTGCTGACAACCGTCTGGATGCCTGTGGGGAGGCAGCAGGAGGCCAGGACACTTTGCATTGGTTCTTCGAGGAGCCTCACCCCCATCAGCGTCGGGGTGGGCTCAGCCCCTGACAAGTGCCACATCTCTCAGACTTGGGCCCACGCTGTCCCTTCCTTGTCCATGGTTGCTGCTGCTCTTCCCAGAGGAGGCCAGTGTTTGGACATCCTAGAGGAGAAAGCCCCACCCAGGTCCTTCCATCAAGGCTGCCTTTTAGGAGAGCCAGACTGTGTTTATCCATGTAAAAGAGCTGCCATTGCAGCCCTGTGCAGCCAGAGTGCTTCCCTCTCCTTACRTGTCCCAGGGGCTAGAAGGTGGATTCCTGTTTATTTCCTCAGGCAGTTCTATTCATAGTCTTCAAAAACTGCCAAGCTGCATCTATCAGGCCTGAAAGGACTTGAAAGTGCATCTTAGGTAAACAGCGGAAGCACAAGGGGACTGCCCAGAGTTAGCAGTGTTTGCTGAGTTTCTCCTTCGGGAGCTTTATTGCATGTTCTGCAAGGCGTAGGCACACCTCCATCACAAGGTCCTGAGCAAACCAGACGTCTGTAATTCAGGCACACAACATGCCCCATGATCAGAAAGAAATATGAAACAGTCCCCTGCTGCAAGGAAGAAGTCCTTTTAGCAATGTCAACAAGGTCTTTGGGATATTGGACAGGACCAAGCATAGTGAGGTTCAGCTGGGCTTGATATGCCCCCTCAGCCTGCAACCCCACGGATGCCCAAGCAAGCAAGTGCATGTTGCAGGGGTAGTTTGAAGGAGGTGGGGGAGAGACCCCTCCCTGTAAGATTTGGGAAGTGCATTCCACTGGAGATCCCAGAGGACGGCTCTGAGATCCCACGCACACCATGGAAACAGTGAGCCATCCCACTGCAGTGCATGTCCTGCTTCTGGGCTCCAGAGTGAAGCCTGCTCCCGGGTCGTGACTCACAGCAGAGCCATGCACAGCTGGCTTCCTCCCTCCTGTCCTGCAGGCCTCTGGCTTGCAGCTGAAAATTCACAATGACATCCCCTCCTCTTTCTCCATCTGCTTCTGAGCGAGCCAGAACCCCATTCGCCTGCATCACCCTGTAAAGCCAAGCTGCCCCAAGTCCATTTGAAGCATTCACTCAGGCTTTTCTGGGCCAAGCACTCCAAGAGACCCTGCAGGGGCAGAGGCCTGGGGAGGTGATGGTGCGTCAGTCTGCTCCATCTGTACAAGCAATCAACCCTACCACCAACCCTGGAAGTACAGTCCCATCCCACCRGGGAGAAGTCCCTGCCCCATGTAGGACCAAGACAGCCAGCCTGGGGCAAGTTCCCGGCATAGTTTAGGTTCATCCTGCCCTGTGCGAATAGCGCTTCCAGTCCTGAATGGTGGTCACACACCTGCTTTAATGCAAATTCAGAGGCCACAGGCTTTTGCCCAGTCTGCTGATCTCCTTCTGAAATGGAAAAAAACAAGAAATCCTCCTCTGATACCTGATGACACACTCCTGGGTTTTGGAGATAGCTGGAGAGCTGGAACATTCCTAGGATAAGCAAGATGCCTGTCTGCTCTGCACTTACTCATTTCAACTGCCTTTTCCTGAGCTGGGTGCTGGGCTGCCTTACTGAAGGCCGTTGCCTTTCCCACACTGCACTAAAGGGATCCTGCTCACACAGCAGCCTGTGTCTGTGAGGAGCACAGCCTTCAGCCACACACTAATCAATGAAGACATATTAAATGACATTTCTACAGTGGTTCCAGGGCATCCTGTTTATTTATATGCACTTTGGGTTCATTGTTTTGCTGTAACATCCACCAGCAATTAATGCAGGAACATCAGCCTATCCAGAAAAACTCATCAGAAAATCCCTCCCAGAGCATAAAGGAGGAAGGGCTGCTTAGGCTGAAGGATTTGTGAGTAGGATACAGCAGGATTATTAATCCCCACTTGTATCACTTCCATCAAGATTCTCATTTGCATTTCTGTCCTTCTCTTACAGCAGAATTGCTCCTGTCTTGGGGAGTACCAGGGTTTTCTTGACTGTGCCAGCCCAGATCTGCCAAACTGTGCTTAAAATGGGATGAAGGAATTCGGATTTGGAATTGAGGTTAGCTTGAGTTCAAACCTCAGCCTTGCAAATGTCTTGGCTTTGCTGTAAACTCAGTTCAGGTCTCAAGGGGTCTGGTCCTGTTTGCTTTTTCCATMTGAGTTTATGAGGTCACTTGAGCTGGGAGGGAGAGAAAGGGGACTTGGGGCTCAGGAGCTGTGTTTGAGACACATATTGGCACTGCTTGTAGAGACCCCAATCTAGACCTGCAAGGCAGGCTCGCATGGCAAAGCACAGCCCCAGTTGCGTAGGGTCCCAGGGCTGATAAGGTCCTCTTGGGCCATCTTTTGCCTGTACTGTTCCCTGAGCTTTAGATGCCATAAGAGGAACCTCTAGCATGTGCAAGGTCCAGTTTTTCTCCTGGCAGCCTGACATCAAAGTCTCTTCTTTGATGTCTAAGCCTTATAAGTGTGGAAAGGACTTTCCAGGACTTTTTTGCAAGCTCTCAGTCATCTCGGAGGCTTCTTAAAGCTGCTGAGATTAAAGAGGCTGCCAGTTGCTCCAGGCTCTTGTTTCCCTCTCTGTGCAATCCCCCTTCATCCTGCAGCTGGCTACATGAACCTGAGCCTGGCAACGTGCCTGTCACATGGGGAGCTGCAGGACCTGGGCTCTCCCCTGCGATGTGTGCAGCAGCTGAAGGCCCCTTTCCTGTTTGGGTTAACCCCCCACAGGCAGGAGGGCTGTGAGGACCCTTCACTTCGCACATGCCCGGGACATAGCTGAGAGCTCAGGAGCCATCTCCAGACTTGACTGCACCACTGCAGCAGGCTGCTTTTTGCTTTTACTCAAGACCGGGGTTTAAGCCGCCACGTATATAAAGAAATCCCTGTTATAATTATCTTCTTGGCACTGTCATTTACTTCTCCTTAGAAGAGGGCTTAGCTTCAGGCTAGACTAAAGAGCACTGAGCAATTGCCACGTTGTCAGTTAGAAAAGATGTGGTTTCTTTTTTCTTTTTTTCCTCCTTAAAATTTTTTCCAGATGTCTTTTTTTTTCTCTTAGGAGAAGTACCAGCAACTGTATGGTTTCAATGCGAGCCATGACTAATCCAGTGCAGAAAGCATTCAACTCCTCGGGRTGTGAATCAAGCGAATGAAACTCGGACCTGGGGCATGTGTGACCTCTGGAGCCAAACAGGACCTACGTGTGGGCTACACATGGGAGCTGTGGACACCCATGGTGGGAAGAGAAGACACCCAGATGCCACAGGTGACCAGCTGAGTTAGAAGGACCGAAATGGTTTTAGCAACCATCACAAAGTTGACCTCCACATAGACCCTAGATGGTAGCATGGGGTCTTTTTCGGATGTCTGTGTGGGTGATATCAACATCCACATATTATAACTCAGGGATGGCTTTTGAGTGGTATGTAAAGAAACAGCCAGGTTCCTGGTAGCTTTTCAGCGGGAGCAAGATGCCTTTTACAAATCCTCTTGGGCATCTCCAGGCAACCTGAGGCTCCCAAGCCCTTTGACAATGTGAATCTCGGCTTCTCATCCCCAGCTCTCAAAGCAAATGGAGAAATCTCTTTGCTCCTCTGTGCCTAGACAGCATCATGTGTTACAGGGCGATACACAGCAGCATAACCACCCCCACTGCAAACCAAGACCTAGGTGCCACATCAAGAGTAATGCGTGGAGTAGAGAATGGGGGGATACAGCCCCACAGGTCTCACCTCCTGGTATGTTCACTACTGCCTTCTGCCTAAAACAAATCCTTCAGGACACAGGATTTAAACCAGTGACCTTTCAAGACTTTTTCCTCTCTTGCTCTTCACTGCCAGCGTCCTGGCCTGCCTGAACACAGAGATCCACAGTCCCATTAGGAAGTGATGACAGGTTCCTCATGGCCCTCTCCACTATGTTTTTCTTTCCTTTCCCCTTTCCATTTTGGTCTTGTTTATTTTTTGTTTATTTTTGGCCCTATTAATGTTTATTCTTACATCTGTCTCTTTCACATGCAGCAGAAGTGCTGCGAGGCAGGATGAGAGGTGTGCTGATGAGGAATCCTAAATTACAAAGTAACAGGCCTCCACCAGAGCAAAGAGCCAGCAGAGCTTGGCAAATCCTGACAGGCCTGTTCCTATGTTGACATCTAAATCCCCAGCAACTTCAGTGTGAAGGGTTAAGTGCCCACCTCCCTTTTGAAGGTAGCATGTAATCACACAGAGGAATGACCCCAGGCAGACAAGACAAACACACGGTGTTAGATTTTATTATGAGTCTTATGTCCCCTTCACCCAGCTTTCAGGATCGCAGTCCTAGTGCCCAGACAACTTGTCCTCAGCCCTGACTGCAACGCAGACACTGTCCCTCCAGCAGCCCCTGGGAGAGCAACCTTGTCTTGCCCTGGCCGAGTGACCCCACTGGAGCCACCCAGGCTCAGCGAGGGATGGATGGTGCCATGGGCAGACAATGAGCTTCAAAAAGCTGCTAATGAGCTGGACTGTCTGCAGCTCTCAGGAAAGCCCTACAGGTTATAGAGTCAGGTCCCTTAGGGACACCCTAATTCCAGCAATTTAACAACCTCATTACTTGGCTGCTGCTTTTCCCTTATAATGTGGCACCATGGCCACGCTGGGGCATAAGGATGTGTTGTCTGGTTCTGCCAAGGGTCAGGTGAACATTAAGTCTCCTCTGCCATGATGAAATGCAAGGAGATGGGAGCTGGGTTTTCCTCCTTAGCACAGAGAGGAACAGATGGGAAAAGTCAACCCCAAATGGCTTTGCTGTTTGGCTGCCTCTGGCTGGCAAGCTGCTTCGGCTGGGTTATAATCTGTAAGGTCAAAATACAGAGCCATACCTGAAAAGACCCTCAGGTTCAATGGACTGGCAATTTCCAGGCCACTAGTTTTGCTCAGTCAGAACCAGCTGATCGGATCTGTTGGATGATATCCACAGCAGAGAGACCAGCATGCCAGGGGTTACTTCTCCCAGCTGAGCATTTCTCTGACTCTTCAAAGCATATTTCAGACATGTAATAACTCTCCACAGTCTGGAAAAAGGGGATCATTCTTTCCCCTCCCTCCCCGCAAGGCAGTCTTGGATGGCAGCAGTGTCAGGAGAAAGGATGGAGGAAGGTAGACTCTTCTCTTAGCTTCCTCTGCATGCCCTGAAGATGGAAAACACCAGCCCAGGGACTGAACTGGTCTTTTGTGAAATGACAGTATTTGAAGTTTTTATTGTGGTAGATGAATGTGCTAGGAGCTGTACAAAGAAAGCATAGCCATGGTATTCCTCCCTGCTCCCCTGATACTGTTAGTCCGAGAGAGATTCAGAGAACCTACAAACTTGTTGCAGGAGTGCAAGCAGCTACTGTGACGAAGCCTCTGTTACAAAAGTGCACTGGGAACTGATTTCTCCCTGCGAGAGATCCTGTTTATCTCCAGCACCTCTTGATTTCTCTAGTCTATCATTTGAACCAAAGCTGTGCCTCAGACTGTATTTCGGGAGCAGGGCGGTGAGAGGGGGTGGGACAGCCCACTGGGGAGCGAGGCAGAGGAAGAGACAGATTTGGAAAGATAGCGAGGAGGAGGAGGAGAGGCAGCGGGAAACCCAGCCCACAGTTTGGCTTTCTGCTGCGTCCTTCTAAAACCTGCAGATTCCCCCAGCCCTTCCGAGAGCCTGAAGTTTCCTCAGCCCTGCTGCCGGCACTGTCAGGTATGGCCCAAAACCTTCTTCTTTTCCTTCCCGGCGCTCTTTCTCCTGGCGTGGTGGCTCCCCAGCCCACTCATGCAGGCCCCCTGCATGGGCGCCCGGCTCTGCGCCTCACCACCCCACCACGCACCCAAGCACCTTGCCCGACTTCTTCTCTTTCTCCTCTTTGCAGCTCCTCAACTGAGTCTGTTACTGCATTTCGCTGCCACACTACTGGTGCTAGCATTTTGGTGACAGCTGACTTTAAAGCTTTAACCTGACCTAATTTTTCCTCTCTTCTCCCTTTTTCTTCTCTGGGTTTTAAGTTGTGGGGTATTGCCCTTGGGAGAAGTGCTAGATCAATGTCCGGGCACATCAAACCACCCTGCACGGCAAATCAGATTTAATTATAAACCAGCACGCATTATACACAGAGTCTGAGGTGTTTTGGCATTTGATGTTTTACTCACCAGAATATCTAGAGGAAGAACAAAAGCGTTGTCGACTTTATCTCTTAGAGTCCTTTTTTTTTTTTAAGTACAGCCGCTCTTATTTCTCCTGCAAAGAAAGACACTTAGCTTTTTGTTCCAAGCAGACTTTGAAATCATTTCAGATCCTCCTGCCCTATTTTGCATAAATCCAGCTGATCAGCTGTTCGAGAGAGAGACAGAAAGTTGCAGGAGAAAAAAAATGAAGAATCAAGCTCTTCTTTTGTTTGTTTAAAGATACTAAAAATAAGGATCAGGCAGACACAATTTTAGGTCCATGCAAAAAAGCCAAGGGCTTGTTTCCTTTAAAGGCAGCAGCTGCCTTTTCCCTGCCTAGACGTGCAGAGCAGCCTAACTCTGCTCTTTGTATCCCTCTTCTAAAAAAGCTCCGCTATGTTGCTTACGGCCAAGAAAAGGAAACTTAACAGGATGGTGGCTTAATTCCCACCCAAACTGACCGGCGACAGTTGCAAGTTGGAGTGAAATCAGGGGCACTGGGAAGGTCACCCGCACTCCGAGCGCTTGGTTACCACCGACTTGAAACAGCCCCAAAACTCAGGCCCCACCAAAAGGACTAAGTAGCTGGCGGTGGCTTGGTAGGCTGCACAAGCCAAGTTTTAAGCGGAAACCAAAGTCTGCAGCCTTGTGCGAAGCAGCTAAACCCGAGCTATTGTCTGCCACATAGGCAGGAGCAGGGATGCGGGCGGTGCTGGGAGGGGGATGAGGAGAAATAAACTTTTCAAACTTTTTTCAAGCCCCTCCTTCCCCAACCCTGTGCTCTGCCATGACTCAGCCGCGGAGGAATGTCGGCTCCCATGGAAACCCCTTCTGGGTCCTCTGGTCGAGGGATGTTGGGGCTGTTATCGCTGGAGCTGCCCTGGCAGGGCGAGTCCAGGGAATGCTTTGAAGATGGTTCGCATTTTTGCGGGATATTTAGCAGCCGGCTTCTTCTCTCTGTTTTTTTGCGGGGCTGTGCATCAGTGAGAGATCAGCTTTCTAACTCCTCTGGGAGCCAGAGGGACACGCTTGCACCTGGCACAGCAGGGTCCTTACTCACAGCACTTCACAGAAAGCGGGGCTGCTTTTGGCACGGCCCCATGTGCAATTCAAGCAAAATAAATAAATAAATATATATATATATATAAATATAAACTTAGGCAGGACGCAGGACATCACTACTTCTGACTGAGGTCTGCGAAAGACTCAGTAGCTCTCTGCTGTTTGCAGCTCAGGTCTCATCCATGCACTTCTCTTGGTACTGATTTGTTTCCCTTTATGGATGCAATGTACAACCTAAATAGTTAAATTGTGATAGCTCCAAGCTAGCACATAACTGTACTGGTAAATGGGCACTTACTCTGTTCTGTCTGCGTCCTGCAAAGACCTGGCACTCTCATAAGTGCAATCACAGCTGCTCTACCAACTCCCTGCAAGGGGAATGGGTTAATAGAGGGCAGTGGTGTGTAGACGTGTCTTTAGCAACTCTGAATGGAAAGATGCAGTGAATATATTTTTTTCCTGTGTTTTAATGGGTGGTGTAAGTGTGTGCATGCGCAAAAGGGAATTTAATTTCACTTCCATCTAAATCTCTCTTGGATACGCAAGCCTATAAGCCCTGTATGAGCGCCGGAGGCCTGCACAGGTGGCAGGAGCCAGGCTGGCTTCTGCCCAATCCTCATTTCCTGCCCCGCTCTCTTGAGACCTGGTGCAATGAAGTGGCTGCACAGCTGCAGAGTGACGGGGCGCGCTGACGTCCCCAGGAACACGGCTGGGCAAGCAGGGACCTGTTCGGTGGGGAGCTCTGTGGGGGCTCACACAAACAGCTTTGTTTTCAAACTGAATTTTAGACCGGGAGTGATTGGCTAAATACAGCTCGACAGGGTCTTGTTTGCATAGCTATGTTGGGGCCAGTCAGCGGGTTGCCCTGGGTTTCTGTAATGGCTAATTTCTTCACCTGTCCGCACCTTGAAAACTGTGGCCCACGGTGGGCAAGAGCCTTTTCTGGGCCTGCCCTGCCTTTTCATTCAGTCTGAGGTGCTGGTACKCATTTCAGGCCCTGCAGAGCCTTGCAGCAGGAATGAGCAAATTGCCGGTGAACACGCGCGCCCCTGCTGCTGGCTGCACCCTGCGTGGCTGTGGTGGGGTGCTGCAAYGGCTGTGGTGCGGGTGGGGAGCGGAGACATGAGGAGGGTGTTTGCCCCACGATTACCCGCTCCTGCTCCTTGGCTGCCAGGAGGCAGGAGACCGCAGCCCGGGATAGCGAGGCWTCTCGCCCGCATTAGCGGTGGAGGCAGCTGGGGGTTATCCTGGATCTGGTAGCGGCCTCGGGGAGGAGCTGTCAAACCGGCCAGGCGGAGACTCCTCCCCATGCTAACGTGGCATCCCGTCAGGCTTATGCAACCTTGGCCAGGGCCAGTGCCACATGGACCATGCTCTGGCCATCCAAGGAGCCTCCTCCTGTGTTGTCTGGCCTCCTCTTCCTCCCCAAGGCCCGCAGAGGCGCCCGGGCTGGAGGGGGAGGCACAGAGACTGAACGGACCCAAGTGGCACAAACACTCCTCTGTGCCTCACTGCAGGGTGTTTGCCCAGCAGGAGAAGCTTATAGCAGTGCTGCAGGGTGGGGGAAGGTGTTAAAGAGTTTGCCGGCGTGGCCTGCTTCGAACTCACGGAGGAGCTGGGGTGAGGCTCGAATCGCTCTGTGCCTCGCGGCTCTCGTTCGGCCCATGTCTGTAAAATGCAGCAAGTGGCAGGTCAGGGCCGGTGCTGGTGGCTATGCTGGAAGGAGAACTGCCGAGAGGGATTTATGGGAGCCATGAGGCTGTGTTTACACAGCAACTGGGAGCCGAAGTCCCCACTTAGGACACAAGTGGGGTCAAGCGTTGCCTGGGCTGCGGGGCTGGCTCCCTCCCCACGCGTGCCCCAAGATTGCTCTGCAGAGGACAGTGCAGGGCACTTCGCCCACTGGCAACTGGGGCAGTTCCAGGAGGGAAGCGGTCCCTGGGGTGAGTGGAGGCAGTGTGTGAGCTCCCACGGCCGACATCACCACTGCAGGGCTTGGCTGAGGAGATGCAGTGCTGTCGGTGCTCCCCCTGCTCTGGCCAGCAGGTCCCAGCACTCTCAGCTTCAGCAACACATGGGATGTCTCCCGGAACAGTGGGGGCGGCCAGGAGCCAGAGGGAACATGGCATTGTTTGGAGGTAGACAGGATGTCCAAGTGCATGGAGAAAAGCCTCTGAGAAGTGCAGAGAGAAGCAGCAGTGGCAGAGGAAGGCTGAAGCTGAGGCTGTCATTGGAGATGCCACTGGGTGCTGGGAAAACAGCAGATTGCCACATCAGACCCAATGGCACCAGTGCTCCACAGTGCAGACAGGCAGAGGACAAGCTGCAGCAAATTGTAAACCTTCACCATCAGTGAGGCAGGCTAGGTTCCCCCACCTAAACCTCCTGTCCCTTTTTTTTGGTGCATGGGGCCTTAGGAAGGTGACCATCCCATAGGTCCTGCAGCTTGGAGGACAGCTGAAGGCCAACATCTGTAAGCCAGCTGTGCAGCACTGAGTTGCACTCCTGTGAGCACCAGAAGTTGAGCTCTGCTCAGTGGAGGTGCCAGGACCCTCTTCTCTATCATCAGCAGTTGGTAGGGCAGATCTGAGGAGGGGTAGTGGCAAGCGACCATGGAGGCTTCTCTCATTTTTGGCTTGGAGTTTGGCATGTGCATACCTAGACTTCCCTGAGCTCTCCCCAGGAACCTGGCCAGCGCAGGAGGAACGCTGCTTTGAGTTTGTCATGATTGTGGCTACCAGGGAGCAGCCTGGCCCTGTGTAAACACTACACCCCTGTTAGCCATTGGGTGTCATCGGCAGTACTGAGGGCTCTCTGCCTGGTATATTCAGCAGCCCTCTCTGAGCCCCAGGTGTGCTGGTTTCTGGTGTGCCTTGTTAAAGCGTTGGCTTCTGTTGATTCCTCTAGGGTATGGCAGGGTATATAAGCCCCTGCTTGCTAAGATGTTTTCCCCAATCTTATTTTCCTCTGTCCAAAATGACCTTCTGCTGTATGGCACTGGTCTACTCCTCACGCTGCCCTATGCTTGCCACAGGGCACCTGCAGAGTGGTGCTAGGCATGGCTGGGGCAGGGTCCCACACAGGGATCCCCACCTGAGCCCCTCTGGCAGGGGAGTGGATGCTGAGCTCATGCCATGCCCCAGCTTCCAGCTCCAAAGAGCATCCTCTTGGGCAGCAGGATCACGGCAGGTCAGCAGGGAGGGAGTCTGTCCCCAGTGACTCACACTGTGGGCCAGGCTTGCTTCTTCTGCCCAAGCAGCACCGAGTGCAGAGCGCCTGAGCCATCAGGACCTTTGACCATCAGGCATTCAGGAAAGACCAAGCCCTTGCAAAGCAGCCAGGGTCTTACAGACACTGCAATGTCCTCTGTGCACAGTCTCTGCCTCCGGGAGGATGTTGTTTTTCAAATAAACTTGTTTTCCCATCTCCGGTGTGAGACGGCTCTGCAGAGCTTGTTTGCTCAGGCTTTTTCATGCTCTTTCTTCCTCCAAACACAACACTGGCAGCTCGGAGTGTCTGCTGGCTCCTAGCAAGCATGTAATTCCCTGACCCCAGCTCACTGCACGCCCAGGCTTTGAAACTTGGGATTTTCTGGGCTTGGGGGCATGATGTGAGAGGGCCTTAGTAAGGGGTTGGGTTCTTTTTAATGCCTTCTTCCACGTGTACACTCACTGCCCTCTCCTTTGGGCTGGATTCTGCCGTGTTTCTGCACGCTGAATATCACTGAACCTCAGAGCATCTTCCAAGGCAAACAAGCCCCTTGGGAGAAGCCCAGGAAAAGCCAGGGATGGCAACAAGGGAGGAAATGGACAGATCCACCAGTACTTTTCCACCCTCCCCCCCCCAAGAAAATGTCCCTCCAGAAGAGAAGAGTTAGTGACCTCAGCTTCAGGTCCTGGCAAATGCAGGGAGCACTTGTGGCAGCCTCCAGAGCAAATAAAGGAGAGGAGAAGGGACAGTGTGTACTGAGTGGGAGCGGACAGCTGCGGCCGGCCGGAGGAAACCGGCTCCTCCGCCCCCACCCGCAGGCCCGTCTGTGCACAGGGCCTCTATCCCAGCAAAGCAGCCATCGCCTCCATCCCCGCGGTCCCAGCTCTCTGATGGCCTCGGGAAGCTGCCTTCTGCACCCCTGTGCCTATTTCGTATGGGCCCTGCCGGGCGGAGAGAAGGGCACCCTGCTGCTTACAGGGTGAGCCTGGCTCCGAGTGAAGCGCTGAGATTTGCAGGGGGATTTCAGCCTCTGTGTGGCCCGACCATGCTAAATTAGCATGGAGCTGGAGCTAGGCCAGCCTGTTTCGCGCCCTGGCAGCACAGTCTTGTCGCAGCTTTATGCCCAGAAAGAGCAGCCTTGCATGGGGAGGAAGAGAAAAGAGGCACTGGCAAATGAGATGTTCACACACGTCTGCTGGAAGAACAAGGCATGTTTTCTGACTCTGGTCAGGGAAGACGCAAGAAATTCTTTCTGTCTGAATGAAGCTATCCATCCATCCGTCTGTCCATCTGTCTGTCTATTCCCCCTTGCAGCTTGGCTAGGAGGGACCCAGGGGGCTCTGATGCCCCTTCCATCTCCTCGCTCCTGCTTGAGGAACCGAGGCAGGTGGAGGAGAGGAGGGCGAGCGGAAAGGCTGGGGGAGCAGAAGTCTTGGCAGGCAAAGAGACGCCTTTGGAGGCGTGAGACAGCCAGGGGGGTTTTGCGGGCGGAAGAGAGAAGGAGCCCTCCTCTCGCTGTCAGGCATGGGATGCTGCTGGCATATTAAGCGGCCAGCTGAGCTCTTCTTTCCTCTTGCACAGAGGGGCTCAATCCCGCCAAACAGGAACTGAGGGGAACAAGGGCAGGGTTATTTCACCAGCTGGGACTCTGCTTCTGGCTCGAATTGCAACTGGTGTTAGCTGGGCTCCCTGCGTTGCCTCTCTTACTCATCCTAGAGAGCATTTTGGCTCCTGAATCAGCTGCAGATGTGGAGGGTGCAAAGTCCTTCCTGGGGCCCATCTTCTGTGCAGTACCTCCTGGCAGGACAACCCAGATGTGTCCTGCCTCCCTTGATGTCAGTTTGGGGGCCCTCAGGCCTGAGCAGGAAAGTGAAAAATTATAGTAGAGATTTCAACATTTGGGGGTGCCAGGAATGGGTGACTGGGCCCTGCCACCTCTAGTAATGTGGGATTGTAGTAGTAGACACCTGTAGGTGTAGACACCTGTAGTAATGTGGGATGCCTAGTAAGGTGTCCGTGTGGAATGGGTTTTTCTGGGCACTTATTAAAAGAAGTAATTCTGAAGTGGTCCCCACCTCCATATTCTCTCTTTCCTTCCTGCCCTTTAATTTTTCTTCTGATTGACAAATAAAATGGTAGAGAGCTTTATTTCCTGTACCTGGCACTGTTATCAGGGGTTTTTAAAGTGCAAAGCACCTTTTTGTCCAAAATGACTTACATGCAGGAAAGGTGAATTGCCTTTTTGACTGCAATTTTTCCAGTGCATCAAGGAATCTAACCCCCACGTTCCCATTTTGCAAAAACAAATGAATTTGTACTGAAAGCAATATTCGGCTTAAAGTTTTGGTTAGAAAAGTCAGTATGTGGGGCTGTATTATCAAACAGACAAGGCAGGAAATGAAGAAAACGCCCTTTTCTACATGTCTCATCACCAGCTGTGAACTCAGCCTGGAGCCGAGCAGCATATGGTGGTCTGAAGACCTCATTCCTCATCTCTCCTTTTCCTCTCTGTTATTCAGGGTTTGCTGAAAGATGAGGGCCTGGATTTTCTTCCTGCTCTGCCTGGCAGGCAAAGCCCTGGCGGCACCGGTAAGTGTGGCAGTCAGCAGGACGGCTCTCTGCTGTCAGGTTGCCTGTTGGCCATTTCTGATGGGGATTTTCTTTTGCAACGAGTAAAACTGGGAGCCCTTGCGGGAGCGTTTCACCCTCTTGCAGGCTCCCCAAGGACAAAATGGCCACCCTGTCCCCAAGTGCTGTTAGGAACAGTGGGCAGAGGGAGAGAGGAAACTCGAGGGTGGTCCTGCCGCCTCTCCTGCGCTGGCGCGTTGCCCGCCTCGGGACCATGCTCCCCGTGAGCCGTGGCTCACAGCTCTTTTCCCCTGCAGCAGGAGGCTCTGCCTGATGAGACGGAGGTCATCGAAGATCCCACCACAGAGGTAGGCAGCTCCGCTCCTCACTGCCTGTCCCCGGCAGGAAGAGTGGGGCCACAGTGGGTCTCCCCACATCCCCACCTGAGCAGTCCCTCCATATCCAGCTGGGCCGCGAGGCCGCCCTGCATGCAAACTGATTAAATAAACCTGAAGAGCTTGGAAGCCCTTCATTTTGGTGCTCACTGGTGTGCTACAGAAAGTCTCCATGGGGACAAACGACATTATTTCATGGGTATCTTCCTCCAAGCATTGGTGTCTGCTGGGAACCCCCCCCCCCCATTTCCCACCAGCTCTCCCAAAGCAGCTCTGAAGTGTGGAGGAGGAGAGGAAGCATTGGGCTGCAGTGCCCCAGGGAAGGGGGCCGCTGGGGCTGAGCCCCCCATGTGCCCCGCTGGACACTCTGGCTTCTCCCACAGGAGCCTGTGGGGGTGAACCCTGTCCAGGTGGAGGTGGGCGAGTTCGAGGAACCCAYGGAGGATGTAGAGGAGATCGTCGCAGAGAGTGAGTCGTTTCCCTCCCCCTGCAGCCCCAGCTTTCACCCCTCTGCCCCCACTCCCAGCTGGGGGCCTTTAGCCACCCCAGACAATGAGGGGCTTCCTCAAGAAGTGCTGCAGCACAAGGACAATGCCAAACTAGACGCATGTTTAAAAGATAGGAAGGTGCATGACCTCTTCCTGCACTAGATTCTCCATAACCCTTTTTTGCAACAGGAAAGCCATTACATTGTGTGGCTACAGAAAGGAGACCAGGAACAGCCCAGGGGCTACTGGGGGGCTTCAGAAACCTTCACATCTTCCCAGTGCAGGGAGAAGCGCTTGGGGTAGTCCCTGCTGAATGTTTTCTGTGCCCGTGGGGTAAGGCCAGCTGGCAGGAGGTGAGGACAGGGCAGGCTCTGACTGTGCTTCCTGCCCTCTCCTAGATCCCTGCCAGAACCACCACTGCAAGCATGGCAAGGTGTGCGAGGTGGACGACAACAACTCGCCCATGTGCGTGTGCCAGGACCCCTCCAGCTGCCCAGCCACTGCCGGCATGTTCGAGAAGGTGAGGGCAGAGGCCGCATGATGGACAGGAGTGGGCAGGGGCCCCCATGCAGGGCACCGCTGGCTTCAGGCAATGCAGGGGAGATGGTTAGGGTTGGGGTGGCAGGTCCCCATCTGGCCTCTGTCAGTGAAGCCCAAAGAACCATTGTCCACTTGGTGACCCTCAGGGACTGAGGCAGTCTTCCTGTTTGGAAGCTCTCCCTGCTGACCCCCAAGCGGGGCTGGGCTTTGCTCCCTCTCATGCCACGTCCCCCCATCCTATGCAGGTCTGCGGTACTGACAATAAGACCTACGATTCCTCATGCCATTTCTTTGCCACCAAATGCACCTTGGAGGGAACCAAGAAGGGACACAAACTGCACCTGGACTACATCGGGCCTTGCAAATGTAAGTGCAGGTGCTCCCTTAGACAAGGGTGCCCCTAACCTGAGCACATCCCCTTTCAGAGCCATGGCCTGGACCTTGCCTGTGGGCTGAGGGATACTCTAAGCCTCAGTCAGGCTTTCCAGGCTGGCCTGATGCCCACATTGCAACTAAATGTATCYTCAGGGAAAGCTCAGGAACGCAACCGAGACTCAGACCCAAAGTCACAGAAAGGCCATGGGGATCACTTGTTCCCAGGAAACAGGCTTTGAAGAAGGGTGAAGCATGGTTCCAAAGCTGGCTGTTTGCTCTGGTTCCCATTTTCCATGCCTGCCCCATAAGCAGCCCCTGGAGGCACCCCCCCCCCCCCCAGGCCATTGGACCAGCCTCAAGGACTCAACCATCCGATTCTGCACCAGGGAAGGAAGCCAGCAGGTTTCAGATGAGCCACAGAGACCTCTTCTTATCTCGCATTTGAGCACCCAGCTTGCAGTCGATGTCCTTGATGATGCTCCAAGTCAGCTGAGACAGAAATTCATTTCCAAGCACTTGTTTTTTTGGGAACAGAGAGGATTTAACTTGGGAGTGAGAAACAAGTAGCTCAAGATAAAGAGATAGTGAAGGTTCAGGCAGGTTCAGGGTTGAGGTGGGAGGATGCTGGGTTTGTGTGTCCGGGTGCTGTGTTGACTGCCATGTGCTGGCTTCAGTCATCCCCGCCTGCCTGGACGCGGAGCTGACCGAGTTCCCCCTGCGCATGCGGGACTGGCTCAAGAACGTGCTGATCACCCTGTATGAGCGTGATGAGGACAACAACCTTCTGACCGAGAAGCAGAAGCTCAAGGTGAGGGGCTGGGGTGGGACGGAGCCTGGGAACTTAACCCAACAGACCCCAGCACGCAGAATCACAGAATGGCTGAGGATGGAAGGGACCTCTGGAGATCATCTAGCCCAGCCCACCTGGGGAGCCCATGTCGACGCACACTTGTGCAGCTCCTGCAGAGAGAGCCCGATGTCGCTCACAAATGCCAAACCAGCCCCGTTCCTACAGGCTCCCTCCATCCTCCCAGACAGCTCTCCCTCATATCCATCCGGAACAACCCCTGGGTACCCCACATAAAGCCCCTCCTGGGCCCCCCATGCCCCACCTAACCCCAGCTGACAAGGTCTCCTTGGCATCTCCTATGACAGGTGAAGAAGATCCATGAGAACGAGAAGCGCCTGGAAGCTGGTGACCACACTGTGGAGCTGCTGGCCCGTGACTTTGAGAAGAACTACAACATGTACATCTTCCCCGTGCACTGGCAGTTTGGCCAGCTGGACCAGCACCCCATTGATGGGTGAGTGTCTGCAGAGCAGGACGGGGGCACCTGGTGGGACCCCTTCCTGCCTGAGGACAAGGATGATTTGGTCATGGCAGGAGTCGAGGCAGGTCAGAGACAAGACAGAGGTGGTGGCTGATGGCAGAGGCACAGGCAAAGCCCTGTTGAAGGACAACACCTGCACACAGCTGGCTGGGGCCAGAGTGAACCTGCCTGGGGTGGAGGCAGTTTTGACTTCTGTGAAAAGCTCTTCTGCAGAAAGAGGGGACACCCCCAGCCCCAGCTGCTCCCATCACCCTTGGGTGGAGTTCCTGTCTTCTCAGACTTACTGTTGCATGATAGTTCCCTAAAATATCTTACTCCAAAGGCACCAGGATAACTTTGACAGCTGAAATAGCAGCTGTTGGCTTAGCCATGTGGTGGATGTGGGTGCCTGAGTGACCACACGCTGGCTGGCGGAATGGGGGCAGTGGTGAGGACCCTCAACTGCAGGGTCCATTGCCACTTGCACGGACAGATGCAAAAGGAGACACTAGTCCCCAGCCTTCATTGCATCCAGTGGTGGACACTGGGAGGGCCTTGGGAGAGCAGCTCACACTGGAGGGAGGGATGGCGTAGGCACCCCTGGCGTGGGGCTGGGGCATGCGGCTTGCCCTGCGGTGGCTCCTGCGGCCAGCAGAGCATCTCCCCCTGCGGGGAGGTGGTTATGGAGCATGCACTGATGGTGCTGGTTGCTGCGGCAGGTACCTGTCCCACACCGAGCTGGCCCCTCTCCGCGCCCCYCTCATCCCCATGGAGCACTGCACCACCCGCTTCTTCGAGGCCTGTGACCTGGACAACGACAAGTACATCGCCCTGGAGGAGTGGGCCAGCTGCTTCGGCATCAAGGAGCGTAAGTACCTGCCAGCCCGGGGAGGGAATGAGGGTGGAGGAGACACCCCAAAACACCCTGAAGCTCCTGACTGGGCTGAAGCAAGTGTGTTACAGCTGATCCTGGGGAGGGAAGAGCAGGGGAGACTGGGGGGGATTGCGGGAGCTGTGGGACCACAGTGGAGGCAGATCCTGTGCTTGTGTCCGGCTCCCAGGCCGAATCCAGCTCCTAACCTTGTCTCTCTCTTCCTTCTACAGAGGATATAGACAAGGATCTTGTGATCTAAAGCCCCAGCTTCCCTCTCTGCTGCCAACTTTGTCTTGTTTTAACCTTCCCATTTCCTACGTTTTTTAAACCTCTTTTGTTTCGTTTTGTTTTTCCCTGGGAACAAGGTGCTAATATAGATCTAAACGTATATAATAACGGTGCTAAGAGAAATAACAGTCCTCCTTAATAGCCTAATCTGTTACCACTAGATTATTCACTCAGCTGTTTCCACATGCTCTTATTGGCCCTCTCTCTCCGATGTCTTTACAATTGACTGACCCTGTTCCTGTCCTAAATATCCGCTCCGTCTCCGTATCTGCTCTTGGACAGACTTCTGCTAACTTCTTACTAACAGCACATTCTTCAGACACTTCAGCGTAGGCGCTAAGACATCGCAGCTGATTTACTGCCCTGAGTTACAGACCGCAAGCAAGGGAAGGCAGGCCAAGGATGTTGGAAGATTGGGCTTTTCAAGCAGAGCGGCTGCCAGTGACATTGTGGAGAGCTGGATTTCAACGTGTGGTAGGGGGGGATGAAGAGGTGGTGAGACTGCTAGAGGAGAGCCAGAGTGGCAGGATTTTGTGTTGCTTTTTTTTTTTAATTCCCAGGGCTTGAATTTAACAATCATTGGGCACAAAAAACCCCCTGGCTAACCAAACAAATGAACAGGAGAACGCACAAAAATTCAAACAAATAAAATGAAACACATGCCATCCTGTAAAATCTCCTCTAAAAATAAAGGCTTGAAAATGCTATGTGCTTTACCATTACTCCATGATTGTACTGCTGTTGTGTTTTCTGTGCTGCAAAGGGAGATTCGGTGTTGACACATGTTCCTCCAGGGTGTTCGTGGCTGGCCTTGCGATTGCAATTCTGCTGTAGCTGAGATAAAGCTCTTGGCTTCCTTAAATCACGTTGCCCTTGAGCACTTTCACTTCTCCCTTAGTCATTCTTAAATTCCAGCCCTGTTCTCCCAGGGAAGCTGTGTTAGGTTTGGAAGGGACATTTCTGCTCAGAAAGAGGCATGCTTGCAACACACGCCCTGTAATATTTTTTCTTGTTGTGGATTTGGGGGTTTAAGGGATGAGAGGGAGGGAAGGGAGAGGGTATTTGGATTTTCCTTTGTAGAGAAGGTCCTGACAGGAGTGAAGGGATGGTTACGTCTCACAGGCTGAGAACTCTTTTTTTGGTTTGTTTGTTTTTACTTCTGAATGTTCCCTGTGCCTTATATTATTAAATTCCTGCCACAGTGTGAGCAACCTGATGAGTCTCTGTAATAAAAAATACTGATTTGAAACACTGACACTAAATGAGCTTCCAATGTTCCTCTGTTTCTTCCCATCCCAATGAGGGGGGATCACAAATGAGCCCTGCAGAGACAACGCTCCTGCACATTGGACTTGAATCTCAGGTCTGACCTCCATGACCCCACAGTCACCAAACATTGAGAGTCTTCATCAGGATTTTCCACACCTATGGAGAATGCTCAGTTCATTCAATCCAATCATTGCCACAAGGGCATTAGTATGAAAAATGCGGGTCAAGAGGGAAGATGAGTTCAGTGAGGTGCTTTGCGCCTGAGCCCAAGCACAGGTGTGCGGCGAGGCAAGAGGCTGGGGACCCCGGGCAACCTGGCGCCTTGGGCTAGTGCCACTGTGCAAGAGCCCAGGAGCCGCGTGGCCATACCGTGCTCTCTTGCCTGGCTGCCCTGTCAGAGAAGCAGCTTTGCTGAGTATAGCAGCAGCAGAGGACATTAAGGGTTAAGCGAGGACACTGCTGAACAGCTTAGGTTGGAATATGCTTTACAGACCTTCTAGCAATATATATAACGATGGGGAAACTAAGGCAGAAAATCCTGCTGGAAATAAATAGGCCATCCCCCTATACCTCCTTGCAGAGTATATATACTTGCTACCTTGCTAATGGCAACATGGACATAGGTACAGGCAGGCATCTATGTGCCGACACTGCCAGCCACTGTGTGTGTGTTCAAGGTGGACACAGGCCTGCTGGCCCCAGGGGAGGATCCTGCCCGAGGCAAGCTGAAGCGTTTCCAATGGTCACCGCACCACAGACGAGCTTGCTCAGGGACACCGGCCAGAGAACGCCCTGGGCAGATGGGGCCTTTGTGGCAGCCAGCACARATGCTCTGTGTGGCTCTAAGGCCCTTGCTTTCACAAGCAATAAAATCCCTGGGAAGGGTGAAAATGCACAAGAGTAAAAAAATGAACACAGCCATTTGCATGAGCCAAAAATATCCACATTGCAAGAGCTCTGGTTAAGCTGTGACATTCCCCCTGCTCAATGGCCTCTTGCTGGATGCGCAATGCTCCAGACAGATGCTGCAGGGCTGGGTCATGCAGGCAGGGTTGTTCCCAGCTGCAGAGTCCATGGCTCCAAATAACTGATGCCTAATGCCCCACCAGGCCTGCATGACCCGTGTTCTGGCCAGGGCAGCCTGTCCCAACCCCAGGGCCTGCAGTGGGCTTGGCCCACCTTTGTTCACCATGGGCTATTTCTAACATGGGCGAGGAGCCCATGGCCAGCCCTGGCCACCCAGCAACACCTCAGGGGGTCCATCATCATCTGGCATGGCAGGCCCCATTCATCCCACAGGTACTCACTTTGCAGACGCTTTACAGAGGTGGTTGTACCCTGACGGGAAAGCTGAGGTCCAGAGGGGCCAGGTGGAGGTTACTTGCCAGATGGAGACAGCAGTGGCCATGCCTGAAATCCCAGCCCAGGGCACTCCAGAGGAGAGTTTCTCTATGGAGACATGGCAAATGCCTCCTCCACCTCGGTGGCTGCCTTCGCAATTTGCCAGGCCTGGCACAGCAAGTAGGTATTGCTGGCCCACTATTCCCGCTGGGGAAGGGCTCTGCCTATGCCTGCAAGACCCAGCTGGCTGCAATGCAGGGTCAACCACCGTACCAGCCTTCCGCCTCCCTGCAGGACCCTTGCTCACCACTGCCAGGAGAGCTCTGCAAACTAGAGGGGGTTTTGGCAGGAGGGAGGACAGGAAGACAGGCAGAGACCGGAGCAGATCGGCCGCTCTGCGCAAACCTGCTTTCCAGTTGCTCCCTCTCAGCCAGAAACTCCAGCATGGGCTCCTCCGCCAGGATGCGACCGCATTCCTTCCAGCTGAGCGCTGCATGCTCCAGCCCTCCCAGCCAGCAAGCAGCGCCTGCGGGAGAAACCCGGGTGGCTTTGCTCACCGTCATGCAAGGGAAGGCTTTCAAGCCCTCCTCCCCTCTCCCTTCCCCTTGCGTGCAGGAATCAGCTTGAAATTACAGCAAGCTCAGCAAAGACAGCAGGCTCCACGGGGAGAGGCGGTTACCGCTGCCTGGGCAGGCGAAGGGATTCTCTCTGGAGCATGCCCCATTGGAGGGGATGATATTTAAGTCCTGGCAGTCTCGCAGAGCCCAAAGGACCCAACTCAGTGTTATTACAAGTGCAGCTGCCCTGACTTTAATAGAGCATCAAAGCAATCTCAGTAAATTGCAGCTGGGCTTCTCTTAACCCTTAAAACAACACAGCCTGAGTGATTAAGTTGCTGGAATTTCACTACTTTGGGGCAAATGCCATACATGGGGTTACATCAGGACCTGAGGAATAAGCTGTCCTTTTTAAGCATTCAGACCTATACCATCAGCAAGGGTGGAACAGAACAGCCATTTCCCTGTTACAGCCRAAATTGAGCCCTACAGTGCATGCACAGAAGTAAAAGAAACTTGACTGTACATTCCAAGTGGAAATTCTCCCTGTGGTTACTGCTGACTGAGGACACAGTTTGTTGCAAATTTGAAAAAAGAAGGTAGAAAAATAACAGAGAGATTTGGGTCCAAAACCAGCCTGACACAAGCACAATCTGACCTGAATGCTGCAGTGCACTTGCAGGGCTCATGATTAGCAGAGTTGGTTAACTTTACTGCTAGTTACTCCAGGCAATTCCACCCAGAGTAGTTCACTGAACATTTTCCTACCTGCACTCAGCAGAGAAAAGATGAGACTGACAGAGTTGTGTAGAGATTAGTGTTTTCCTGTCTGTTTTCCTGACCCTTATTTTTATAAAAGAAGCCAACTGTGGCATGAATGTTGCATTAAGGTTTTGTGGTTTAAACATTCAAAATGCATGTGATACAAAAAGGTAACAAGCCAGGATCAGTGTGGCTTCCCTGGTTTGGTACTCCTGTGCCTGCACTGACTCTAAAGGCTCATGGTTTGCAAGGTTTAGCTGCACCTGGAGATGCATCTGCTTTAGCTAACGGTGCCACTGGAAATCCGCTAGTTCAAAGCCACCCTGCAGGATGTATGGAGGCTGGTGTTTAAACCAGACTCACCCCTCATTAGCTAAAATCAGTTCTGCATAGGAAGGTCATGCCAGGATAACTGAGGGCTTTGACTCACATTCAGCTGGCCTGTGGTTGCAGGGTTGATGGAGTTATTGTTCCCAGCAGTTTGGTATCTCTCACAGCAGTTCAAGTGCAGACCCAGACTTGCTGCTGATGGGGGGATCTCCTGTGGTCTGCTGGGTCCAGCACGGGCATGTCCCATGGTGCTGACTGGGGAACCTGCTTGGATGTTCTCCATCCCTTTGCCATGCTCAGGCATCTCCTGAGCTGCCTGCATCTGCTGGCATCACTGCTATTGAATGTGCCAGGTTCTGGGTTGGGATGATTCCCAACAGCCCAGCTCTCCCTGCAGCGGAGATAGGAAGCGCCGAGCAAGGGGCAGGAGGGACCAGGCAGACTGTCCCATGATCAGTTGTCCTGGCTTTGGAGTCAGGGCCCTTAAGGAGTGCTTTTAAATTGATTTTGTTACATGCATACAGAACGAACTTGTGGAGTTTTCTTTTGGTTTAAATCAGGCTTTATTTCAAAGAGATAAGCTCAATGAAAATAAGAGAGCCCTAGGGAAACATTTTGGGGGATGAATTATCTCCTAGGACCACTGGACAGGAGGGAGGGCAGAAAGGGGACTGACACTTAAGATCATCCTCTGCCCTCAGAGGGATTCCCAGGTTGCAAGATCAACCTCCTCTCCCCTTTTCGTGCCAGCTTCCCTCTCCCGAGGTTGTTCTGACCCTGCGGGTTGCGTTGAGGCAATGGTGGAGACTGTCCAGCGGGGGGAGCGACAGGCTAAGGAAAGGAGGGAAGCGACACCAAGGCAAGGGAAGATGCACTGAGCTGCACACTGCCCAGAGTGGGTATCTAGCAACAGTATGGTGCAAAGAGGGGGGGACGAGGCATGGGCAGCCTTGGAGCATCTCACTCCCATGTAGACAGATGATAACACAGGTAGAAATCACATTCCCGGGCAAGATCTCTAGGTGCTGTCCAAAGCCAGGGCAAATGGATGGCCCTGTTCCCTTGGGCGCCTCTCTAATCTTGGGGCTTTGTCCTTCATACCTGAGTCTCTCGGAGAGGTTTACATTTCCATGTTATCCTTCTAGGACGAACAGCTGGTGGCACCCTGTAGCAATACCTGGGAGAGCTGGCGACATGCACCCCACCATGTAATGCAGTCCTTTTCCATTTCAGGTCTCCATGCAGCATGTACATCCCTGCTGTGCCAGGACCTTCCAAGCCACCCAAGGAAGCCCTAGCCCTCCCAGTCTTTCTTGAGCAAGGACCACATTTTAGCCTTATAATCTAAAGGAAACATGGCTTATATGATCATGTACTTTGTGTTTTGCTTATCAGTCTGTCTATCTCAGCCCCATCTCCTTTAATTTTTGAACCTACCGGCTAGTTTCAACTTGACTCAATGGGACAYAACATCTCAAAGACACTGCATTCTCTGAGTAGCACTCATACAGACAGAAGAGAGGGGACCTCCCCTACACAGAAAAATGTCCCCATTGTTCAGTGACGCCGTGGTCTAATAACACCTGGGCCAGGCCTGCCTCCCAGATGCTCCGGTTCCAAGGTAACTGGCTTGTAGATAATTGTGTAGGGGACTCTCCAGTTTCTGCAATGGCCACAGAAATGTTACAGTACTTCTCTATTTTATGGAACACCACAGAACCCATGGCCACTCCTCCAATTAACCCCAGTTCCTCTGAATCTCAGTGCYGTGTATCAGTTCCTCTGATTCTTGGGAAATGAGTCACCTTGGGTCACATTTTTATGTGCATTCCCTACATTTTTCTAAATTTCATATTCCTTTCGATTGCCGCTTCAGTTAGATCCAAGTGACTATACAGGTCTCTTGTTATTTCTTGTCCAAACTCCTTACTGATCACTTTTATTGCCTGGATCCTGGAGGCTTTGCTGCCATCAGGTACAGGACTGAAATTCCCCATGCACAAAGCCAAAGCTTGACCGCAGCATAATGGTGGTCATTTGTGCAGCCACTTGGAAAAGCCTGAGCTGGACACTGGTTGAAAGCTAGGATAATGTTTGGGGCAAGTATCACTGCATGTCTGGCATGCTACCTCGTCCTGAATCATCTGCTGTTGGGCACTACTAGTGGCAGGATAGGGGTCAAGACAGACCTTCAGTCTGACCCAGTCCTGCTGCTCTTCTGTACTAGTTGAATCTGCAATCATGCAATGTATGCCTGGGCTTGACTAGCAGGATGCATCCTGCAGGATTCCTGTTGCTTTTCATGGTCATGGTGTCCCTAATGAAATCCTCATCTTATCTATCAGATGATCCCTCATCACCTGGGACACAGTTCCAGGTATTAGCTCCAGTGCAGACTTTCCCTTCAAAGAGCTGTTCCTCTGTTCTGGGCACTACCCACATGCAGCCTGTTTAGTGAGCTTTCACCCTGCTCTGTGGGAACAATTTCCTTTTACTTTATGGCTTGCTCAGAGCACACGCTGAATGCTGGAGTATTTACTTAATATGTCTTGTTTGCATCCCCCTCCTTAGTTCAGTGCCTGGCATCTGATGAGCTACCTGTGGCAGGAAGAAACTTGCTGTAATAATCACAGGATGAATCTGGAGCGCTCTGGTTCACCTCCTCCTCCGAATCAAAGATGCCCACATCCCYAGCACATTAACCATAACACAAGGCCTGCACATCACAGATGTTCTCAAGCCAGTGCTAGCAAACTTCAACCTCCTGCTGTGGAAGCTAACTTCCCCTGGAGATCCTGGCACACAGAGGACAGGCTAGAAGGAACATGAAGTTAATATTCCCCTTCTATGTGCAAAGAGCAAATGAGAAGGAAAGGAGAAGCCCATATTCCTCTCATTGGCTGCCTCTTTGCCTAAAACCTGGCATGGATGGAAGTGTTCTGCACACTGCTCACACCTGCAAACTCCTGCCCTCCCTGCTGCCCACACAATGAAGCTCTCTGGGGAAGCGCATGCTGGCAAGTGCCAAGCAGCCTCTGCAGCCCCCAGAGCTGCTGGGCTCAGCCCTGTGCTCCCACGGCCTCTGTGCTCATCCCTTCTCCAGCTTCCTCCACCCCATGTCTCCAGATGCCAATCGGCACCAGCCTGAGCAACTGCTATGCCATGGCAATGAACCCCTGTCAGATCAAGCCCTCATCCTCTGGATGGTTCACCTCAAGGATGCTCAATTCTGGCTTGAAAAGTCAAGTTTTGGATGAGGAGGAACTCCTCCAGAAAATAGCTGGTTGGACTGAGAGCAGGGGTTCCTGTTGCTGCTCCAGCTATGCTGGCAGCCAGGCCCTCTTCCATAGGCATCACTGTGTGCAAGCTCTGAGCTCTGGGCTCTACTAACGGCTCCTTTTCCTCCCCATTAGAGCTGCGGCTGGCTTTCCCTGCTTTTTGCCTCTAGCCGTCACTTTAACATGTGTGGGCAAACCCATGCTCTTGATTGCAATTCGGTTCAAGGCAAAGGTGTTGGGGCACGTTTCGTTCGGGAGAGGAGGAATGGTTGAATTGCTGGGGAAAGGCCAGCCTTAGGCTGCCAAAGCTGGGAGAGGCCTGGCTCCCCGATCTGGCCCCATCTGGGGAGGCTTGTAAGAGGATCTAGGGAGGAGTCAGCGAGGGAAGGGATCTGCTCTGCCAGGCAGGCACAGGAGCTGGCATTGAAGCAAGACTCCCTGCTGCAAAAAGCNGGGGGAAGAGGTGGCATTGAAGCAAGACTCCCTGCTGCAAAAAGCTCCTTCTACGGAGGTAACAAAGGGTACCAAAGCACCTGCAAAAGAGTGAATGAAACCCCTGTCACTTGAACTTGAACTTGCTTTTTAAAATGTCTACTTCCTTCCTCCCAGGTGGAAGAGCAAAGATCTTTCCTTTTCAGTAGACAGAACAGAGCCTGCCCTGCAAAGCATTGCTGAACATGCGCGCACACACACACACACGTACACGCACAAAGTTTTCCAGGTTATCTGACAAGTCTCCTCTCCTCTTTTTCCTTGTTCTGCTCCCTCTCTTGCATCTCTCTGGGCTCAACTCATCCCTCACACAACCCTTATCATCCCCTGTACTGTTACACCAGAGTAAAGCTGAGTCCAGGCAGCAGCAAATCTTCCTGGCTCCCATGCCAGCTCATGGCAGCCCATGGTCCCCCCCATCCCTGCCAGACTCACAGAAAACATGAGCCTGGCTTGTTAACCCAAGCCATAACCATTTGGCGCCTCTGCCTGGAAATCATCTGTTCAAATCCTGCTGCCAGCCAAAACTGATGCCCATTTCTTCATACCTTCTCTCCACCTCCCTGCTTGTCTGTCTGCCTTCAGTCTCCTTTCCCAGCTAAGCCTGATGTTGTCTGTCTCTGCAGCAAGGAACTTGAGGAGGGAGCTGCACCAGAGAGGGGGGCCCAGGTCTGCTCTCTGCACAGGGCTGGCAACCTTCTTGGAGTGCCTAGGGCTTTGAGGAGTTGTACACCTATCTCTCCTGCCCATTTCCCAGCCTGTCTTCTCTAGCACCCATGAGGCTTCCCAGGAAATGCTGCAAGGGATTTTCTGCCCTTCTCTGTTGGGATTTCTGGGAACCAGAACACCCTTCCCTGTATCTCCAAATCTAAATCACCGGAGATGTGCCATGGCCAGTAGCCACCCCAGAACAACAGCTCTACTCCCATCTCTCTGGAGCAAAGTCAACCTTCCCCCAGAGGTAARCAGAAGGCTCTGCTTCCCACCTCTTTGGCAAGCCCTTTGCTCACCCACAGGCTAGTATCAAACTCTCTTTTCCTGGGTCTGTCAGTCTCTCCTTCCCCTCTAAGCCATAAGTGCTGTGAAGGAGCAGGCTCTGATCTCTTGGGAGGCTTTCTGCTACTCGGAGCCTGGCCGTGATCTCTCTCTGCCCCCCCTCTAAAGACCTGGGGAAAAGCAAGGGTATGAAGAACTGAACACAAATTGAAGGCTATCAGCTACCTGCCTGAGTCAATTTACATGCAGACACCCCAAGGATGGGATTAGCTGCGGGCTCGGAGCTTTCATCCAAGCACTTTAAGTTTGATCTTGAGTTGCTTCACAAGAAAAGATGGGTGGATTTCTTGTAGAATACTTATGGGATCAGAAATATTCTAGGAGCAAAACTTTTTTCCTTGCAGAACCCAGAATCAAGCCATACACTGATCAGGAAGTGGCAAAATAATGACCAAACAGGTGAGCATTTTTAAAGAAAAAAATTCAGAACCTCCCACTGACTTTTACTCATTTCCAGTTTTGCTCATGTTGCTCATTTCCAGCGTCTCGCATTGCTCCTGACCCTGCTGAAGAGGGGAACCATTCCAGCACAGGGAGGGGCTAATTGACCTGTTATTTACGGGTCTGTTATTTACGTTCTCATCCACCCACAAGTGGTCAGGCTTCGATTCTCTGAAGAATCAGCCCCTCGGCGTTCTTGGAGGCTCATCTTCAGAGATAATCAGCACAGATGCCCTCAGCAGGGTTGAACTGTTTGCAGGAGGGAGCGCTGATTTCTTGGTGGGAATCCAACAAATGATCTCATCCTAGAAAGGACACCAGAAATCACCATCTCTACTGGGCAGATCATGGAGTTCACAGTGCTACCGACTGCAAGGATGGTCCCTTGCCCTCTGCAGATGGCCTGTGGTCCCCCTCCAAACCTCAGTCCCACCAGCACTTCCACCTCCACATTTTCCAGCCTTGATTTCTTGGCAGGAGCAGCCAGGATCACCGTTACCAGTGTGATTTACTAAGCTATTATCAGAGCCGCTGCACCACCAGACATGGACTGGACATTAGGCAACCTGGCCTGAGAAGTAAACCAGCTCAGTGTTGAGGTAACAAAACAGACTCAAAACAAACCTACATTTTCAAAAGTGGTGGCACAAGCAATCTGACTGACAAGGGCTGGATTGGCTTGTGTGATGTGATAGCTACTGCTGGGCTAGAGACAGAACACATCTCTCTCCAAGGGTTTCATCTCCACCCTGCGCCTTCCCCACACTTCTGCCCTCATGGTGGGAGGTGGCCTGGTCATTACCCATGAAGCATGGTGCTGATCTGCACCCCAAGCTTTGTGGTCGTCACCCCTTCTTTCCTTAGCAGTGGGACTGTGAATAGGCTTTCCCATTGCCTGCTCAGCCTATAGTTTATCAGTGGCATCTCTCTTGTGAAGTCGACTGTCCTCAAGATGTCCCTTCCCAGCCCTTTGGTAGGAGGCCAACAATGCAATGACTGATCTTCCCTGCTCACCACGCACTGCTCTCATTTCTCACCTGAGCCCCATCCTGCCCCCAAGCCCATGCCTCTGCCTCACAGCTGTGTTTTCCAAAGAGTAACTTTAATTCTGTTCTTTGAAATTGAGGAGCCACCAAGGTCTTATGATGGTCACTCAGCCTCCATCACACTGCAACCTCCGCTCTGCCTTAGACTGATCCCTCAATGTTTTGTTTGCTGACACAGCCTCCTGACCTCGTCAAAGGATTGTGCTGGAAGATGAGAGCGAGAGCATCCTGTCTGGGTCACGGAAAGGGTAGGGAAGAGATGTGGTTTGTACATGTCTGAAGACACTCTTTGCAACACTTTCACTCCCAGCAGGTCAGAGGGTGAGACTGGCTGGGAAGAGATCGCTCCTCAGGGTTCCTCTCCGATCAGCCACCTGGGTGCATGCTGCAGCGGGGCCGCAGTGGAGTGGAGCATTCCTGGCTCTGGCCCACCTGGCTGACTTGCAGTGCCTCTGTTTTGGCTTGTTCCTTTCATCCCTCCATGCAACCTTTCTTGCTACTCTCTCACATACTTATTCATCCTCAGACTGATTTCTGTTTCATTCTTCTGCCTCCTTATGACATTCTCATCTTTTTTTTCCTTCTCTCTGCGTCTGCATTTAGTCCTCCGGACCTCTGGCCCTTCCTTCTAGACTTTGTCCCACATTCTCTATTTCTCTTCCCTGTTTCACTGCCTTTTGCCACAGTCACACATTTCATATGTCCCATCTAATCCTTTTTGCTCCAGTTCTCTCTCACTCACAGGCATATCCCTCCCCTGGCTCCATTTCCATTTCCACTCAAAGAAATACCCCCAACTCCCTTCTGTCTGCTCTCAGCTGTGCTCTCAGCCCACCTCCATCCACAGCTTCTGAAAACACTGCCTACCTCAAAGGTGGCTTTCAAGGCCCATGTTCATCCCTCCTATCTTCAGGCACTCAGACACTCCAGAGAGGTGTGGAGCCACGGAAAAAGGTCTGCCCCTTCAGAAAGAGATCAGCCTGCCCAAGATCCCCTTCCTGTGACTGCAAAAGCCAGATGGATGGGTGAGGTACTTGAGATGAGTGTCTCCCTTAGGTGGGAGGGATTGGGGTCCAAAGGCAATGGCTTTTTGGCTCCTGGGCTGGAAAGTCCTTTGGGACCTCCCACTCTCCCTGCCTATCAGCCACTCTCTCTGGTGAGCCCAACGCACCCTCTATCGAATGCAATGCAGCTTGTTCTCTCTGTTTCTATTCCAACCCTTTGCAATACTTTTGTTCACTGCAGATTTCAAATTGTTGAAAGATTTATAAGACTGCAGCAAATCACAAGTAATACCCAAACGGGGCTTTAATTATCATTGCAAAGGCATTAAATATATGTCCAAAAAGAGAGGGTGACTGCTGGTGTCTCCATGGGTATAATTCCCTGTTGGTGTGTTTAGGTACCTCTCTTCCCCCCTGCACATTTGTATATCAGTGCATGAATTCATCTTTGAAGGCTTTACAAGAATGTGTAATCTCCCTCTTTCATGTGTTTCCATATCTTAACCCATCTCGATTAGCAGGAATACTTACCCTTAGCCATGTTCATACTGTGCTATGAAAGGCATCTGTGCACATATATGGAAAACAGCCTAAACGGGTGTTTACTAACTCAAGATACAGTTCCACAGAAATATATACTGCATGCACTTCTGCTTGAACACCTTAAAAAGATGTTTTGACACATATATGTGTATGTGCATTTATTCTATGTATTTAAAACCACTCTTTTTTTTATATGCATAGCTCCAGTGTTGCTTTTTTATCATTGGTGTCATATACTAAAACCAGTACTGTTCCTCTGCCAACAGATAGCAGAAGTCAGAGTCTCTCAATACTGGCTACCTAGCAGAAGAACAAACAGTGATGGGAAATGCTGTATGTTCTTAAGGCTACTTCTTTTATTTACACCATCTACCCCAGGTTAACACAAGATGCCCAACCAGCTTTGAAGGCAATCCTGTGATCCTGAAACCACCCAAACACAAATGTTCTGGTCATTGGAATTAACTCTGCCTTCAGAATTGAGTGTCATCAAAGCCCCTGGAAGAAAGCAGACTTTCCCCCTTCAAAGTTTACTCTGTCCTGACTCTCATGCAGGTTCACGCTAGTTGTATAGCATATGTCTCTAAGATTAAAAGCTTGTTTGCACACTCAAAAAATGTAGCCACTTCTGTGTAACACCACCACCTGCTACCATTTTGCCCTTACACTCTGTTTATGTGGTTAATAGATGCATAAACTCATGGGAGAAACAGACTTGGGGGATATATCCATATTAAGAATTTACAGGATATTTATCCATCTGGTGCTCATGTGTTCCCTGAAAACCCATGATCTAATTGCCTTGTGAACACTGGTCTGTTCCCGTATACATGAGCAAGCTGTGTTCATGCTGTTGTTGTTTCCATGAGCCATTCTGTCTTCTGATAAATTTGGAGAGAAATACCTTGGAAATTACAAACCATAAGGTAATATAGAGGGCCCTTTCAGTGCTGCTGGCAGTCAGATAAGAGGCTTTCTTTTCCCTGTCCTTAATGATCTCAGGCATTTAGAGGAAGGAGATAAATCAGAGATATCGGAGCTCCTCAGGATCTACGTATTCTCCTGTTCTGCCAACAAAAAGAAGAAGAATTTCAAATCCTCAGTGTTATGGCTGAGAAACAAGCATTCCCCTGTGCACTGGGGGGTTTGTGTGCTTGAGCGCCTGCGTCCATGTGCACATGCTATGTCCAGGTGTGCCAGACACACACAGTCTGACTCTTGCTACATTCACGCATAGCTCTCTGATGCCATTTCTGCCATGAAGCTGCATTCACTTCTAATCCCTTTATAATGTCTCCCTTTAACACAGTGCTCTGCTTTTGCAGAAGAAAATCGTTGGCACTGCTGAGTGCCTAACAAAGTTATACCTCGTCATTTTCTATTCTTTGGGAAACCTTCACGTTGCTGAAATTGGTACTTCAATGAGCTGTGCTAAGGACTGGCAGGGAGCATACAGTAATGTCTAAAATAAAATTTCCTCTATAACCAGCTTAGGGCGTATTAAGAGGACAATAATAGCAATCTGGGCACTGTGCAAAGGCCTGTTTAAGGATCAGTCAGCACTGATCCACATCTGAACACATCATGTAGCCAGATTACCCAGTGGCACAGAGCAGCAGAGCGAAAGTGTATTGACACCATGGGGTGTCTTCTCAGATGCAACCAGGCTGGGCTTCCTGCACCCTGGGGCTGTGGCATAAGGTTCTCCAAACTTAAAACTGGCTGCAAAATTTGGCCACAAGCTTGACCAAGAGCAGTCCTATGTCTGTTGCTGGTGTCTGAGTGTGACAGCCATGGCTCCTGCACCCTTGCCCATCTCTGACACATGCCAAACGCAGGGACAAGGGGTGGCTGGCTGATGGACAGAGGGACAAGCAGCTCCACCAGCAATATTTCCCCAAGTAATTGCCTGGCACACCTTTCTCTTCTGTCTGCCACAGCAGTGCGAAGAAGATAGGGCTCAGGCCCTGTCTCCCAGGCCTAGAGCAAGAAATGTCATTAAGAAGCGTCATGTGCCCTGCCATATGCGCCCACTGGATTGTACTCAACAGAGTCTCTCTCAGCTGAGCAGTGCCATGGCCAAGGCACTGGGACACCTGAAGAAATACCCTTTCCCAGTTGTGCAACTCCCTGCACATTGCTTGTGTCTGTGATTTAAAATAACAGCAAGCTATTGCCCAACAATTATATTTAGGCTATTCACAGTCATGCTATATTCATACATGCCGAATCTCTATGTTGGTATTGGGCAATATATATTAGAAGATCACAACCATCTTTCTGCCTGCCTACATGCCTGTACGGCTTGTGTCAAAGCTAACCAGACTGCAGAATTTCTCCTGACTGGTCAATGAACCAGTTATTTCCTGATTCCTGCTCTATCAGCGCTTGGAGTCCTCGTTTCAAGGACTTTTCATCTTTCTGATTCAATACTCAGGACATTTGAGCTGTTTGCCTGCAGCACAGACACATATTCAGTGAGGGAGATGTCATCTACCTGCTTACCAAAGACAAGACATGTTCAGACACTTGGTGAGGAATAATTTCATGCTCTGAGGATGAATGCAACCCGACAAGGTACCTGATGTATCGAGAGAGCAAACCCCAGCTTTTTTCCTACCTTCCTGTTCTCAGAATTTATTCTGAGCTCAGTGTCTCCCCAGAATTAACTTATGTTGTGTTACAAAAAAAAAAAAAGAAAATGCAGTTGAAAGGAAATGCTCCATAGGCACCAGGGAGATCCCTACAGAAACGGAATGACCTCAGTTGCCAACTTGTCCACCCATTACCATGACCAAAGCTTGGGCACCACCCCAGAGCCCCACAGGTTTGTGTGGAAGCTCTTAGGTTAACTCCCTGTGACAAAACTGCCTGCTACATGATGACCTCTCCTAAATCTCAGTTGCAGATCTCTACACTCAGATGGACTGGGGCAGAGAAGGAGCATGACATTCATCTTTGTAGCGCATCACGGGGCCCCAAGGAGCTAGACCTTCCCTGTCCAAACATGGACAAAAAAGGCCCACCAGAGACTGGAGGAGGTGGGGAAGCCATGAAGAGCCCCAGGATGCTGAACGAGAAGACAATTTATGCCAATGTACAGGTCACACATGCTCCCTTAAACCTCCGCCTCCACCCTGGAGCACTCCAGAGACCAGGCAGACAGTCCCTTTGCTGGTTCGGTGCCCTCTGCAAAGTCCGTTTGCTGGTACATGTTCAAGTGCAAGTCAGCCAGATGCAACCCTTCGTACTAACACACAAAGCGGGGTAATGTAGGCTTCACTGTGGAGCTTTCTTCAGACAAGTCTTTAGACGTCTGAGAAATAAGACCTAGCGAGAGCTTCACTCTGGGTGGCATCCACAGGAGATAATTGCTACTGGATTAATTGCCTGGGGCTAAGGAGAAGTGCCTACATCAGCACTGCAGAGGTACCCCTGGCTCCTTCACATCTTCATCTCCATTCTCAAAGCTGCACTGAGGGAAAGTCGAACACATACTGTGGTTGATGCAAGAGTGTCCAACAGCCTCAGCACACAGTGAGATGAGAGGGGTTAAATTTCAGTGCCAGCAATGGGAGCCTGAAGGAGCAGTCCCCCATACAACTGTGCTCCTCCCTCACCTCATGGCTCCTGCCTTCTCCCACTTCCACCAGACGAGTCCCAGTTTGTCCTGAGGTTTGTTCTGCTCGTCTTGTTTATGCGAACAGTAATTTTGGATGTGGTAACAGCAGAACTGTAGCAACATGCCTCCCTCCCCCCCCCCCCCATCCTCTGCTGGCAGTGTGGCGCATGAGCCTGCACACCACTGTGGTCCGGTGATCGGTGCCCCTGCAGCGCGCACCTTGGTTGCTTCAGGTCCCCAAGAGGGCCAAGCATGCTGTGTGCCAACTCCTCACACACACTGCCAACAGGGATGAGTTCAGCAGCAGAGGGAAGGAGCTGGCACCCACTGCAGCCTCCACCTCTTGTGACTTGCCTCCATCTTCTTACTCACATCCAATCTTAATACCAGGTCCTGTCTGCAGAGTGCAGACCCCATCCAGGTCAGCACTGCAGTGTGCCCATGAAGAGCCTTCCTGTGGGCTGGTATGCTCCTGCTGCCCCTCACTTAGGCAGCAAAGGTTGAGCCCAGCTCAAGGGCATTTCAGGGTTTCACCTGATTTATTCCGTGTGTCTTCTAGGGGCCTGTCCCACACAGGTCTCATAAATCACCAAAAAGATTCTTCTCAGAATACGATTAATGGCAGTGTTTATAGTCAACAGTTTGCAGGAAATTCCCTACCCACATCTATAAATGTCAAATTGGTCGCTTAACTTTCAGGGGGGTTGGCAGCTGTGCTTTTATTAGGACGCTTGATTCTTGTGCCAGAAATACATGAAGTGTGAGTCCCTTGCCTTTCTCCAGAGATGAGTATCTGAGATTCATCCCCTGTTATTATTCATCATGCGCTTGTCCTGGGTGAGGATGCCTTAGCACCTATTGCATGCATGTGCATACATGCATGTGACAGAGTGGTAAAAGCAATAAGAAGGTGCTTGAAGGAGGATGTGACACAGCACGAGTGGAGATTATGGGCTCTCTTCCCGACCCCAAGAGGCAGCAGCCTACTGCTTGGTATCAGATAAAGGATGGATGGGATAGGCCATGATGGCCCTTGACAGTGAAGGTAATGAGTTGTGTCTGAAGTGACACATAATGGAGGACAGAAAGGCGACTGTATCAATGCTGTACTTTGAGGATCTGTTTCCAAATCAGACGCAGCTTTGCTGTTGTTGTTCAGATCACTCCTCGGGCAAACATAGTTGAGCCAGCAGTGAGGCCCAGTGATCCTGGCAAATATTCCCACCACAAAAAGCAAGTCACACTCAGCCAAACACAGAGCTTAGGTGGCACCTCAGAGTGTGGGTCTGTGTGAGGTAACACACTGCCCATGCCAAGCGAGGGTGGACTGGTTACCTCTGGTGCATGGCCACATACATAGCTGCTAGCGCTGCCCTTTCTCTGAGTGCTCCCAGGTGCCCACCACTGCTTCCCATGGCAAGAAACTGCAATACACACACTGAACAGCCCTGGAAAAGCCTTGCCTGGGTGGAGAGGAGGAGAAAGCGTTTGTGCCCTGCACTTCACAGGATCCAGTAAACGGAAGGAAGATGCCTGGAAAAGTGACACTGAGCAGAGAAATAATGAAGGGCCACAAAATCTTGACCACAGCAAGGAGGAGCACAGGGAAGTAGAGCGATATGGAATAAAATTACCACGTGGCTGGTTCAGAGGGAGGTACATTCCCCCCAAAACAAACAGTTATGCAGGGGAGTGCCTTGCCATAGGACACCAAAGATGCCTGAAGTCTGTGGAATTCAAAAAGGGACTATACTGATCCACATGACACTAGTGGGAAAATATCTCTATTTGCTTGCCCAATTCATTCACCATTTGTTTACCCAATTTGGTGACTGGCCATAAGGCTACTCTGACCTGACAGGGACATCTTTATGTCCTTAGATGCAAACTGCCAAGTGCAGAATCTTGTCTCAGTCTCTACCTTCCAACTCCCAACTAAACACATATTCACTGCACTTGGCCATCAAACCAACTTCTATGGGTAGTCCAAAGCAGCCTTACCCTCAGCTTTCAGTTCCCTTTTGCCAGGGCCCAGTAGTGCAAAAGCAATTTTTCTCCAAGTGAGTAATGCTCCCTGTGCTACAGAGTGCACCAAAACAGAGAGGTCAAAGGGAGAGACTCACCAAGTGGCTTTCTTTTAAAACTGATATCATTGCCACAACTTATTCTTATTCTGGGAGTTCTTAAACTAGGTACTCTTAACCACTCTCGGCCTGCTTACAACAAATTAAAACCATGGCAAATTAGAGAATACAACTGAGAGAGAATACAATGAAAGCTTGCTCCCTCCACTCAAAATTGTAATGGAAGCCAAGCCACCCATGCACCTCTTGGAGATGACAACTGAGCAGGCAGAAAGGCCCCATACCAGTCTCCCCTCCCAGAAAATCTCTTGCCTCTAGCTCCAGAGATCAGCTGCGGGAACCAGTAGAGAGATCAGCTCATCATCAGCTCAATGAAGAGCAGAACAGATGTCCTCTCTGAGGTGGCCATGTCCCAGCCCACTGAAGCATTAACAGAGCACACACCACCAGGCCAGAGACAAGCTAGTAACCCAGGCAGTCAGATGTGCGAAGGTGCTGGCTGCCTTCTACGTCATACGCCAGGAGGCCTGGTGTGGCCTGCAAGCCTACACAGAAGCAGCCAAATGCTAAATCTCCACTTGACTCTTCGTTCTCTGCACCCTGAATCATGACCATTGCATTGCAACATAGCCCAGGGCCCAAGCGCTGGAGGAAGTTTTCACTGTTAGTACAAATTCCCAGGCGGCATTCCCCCTCCCCTCCGCTCCTGTTCCCCTACCTGCTCTCAGCGGGCAGGGCTGGGTAAGCCACTCCTGGGTGATTCATYCCCCATTAGGTAGAAATGCTTTCTTGGATACACACAGCTGGGCACAGGAAAGAGGCACAAGGCCTGTGATCCAAGCTGAATCACTGTGCCCTGAATGAGCTCCTGCAAGTAGGGACACAGCTCCGACAGAGGTCGTGGCAAGGTGACTGTTGCAACAGTACAATGTGTGACTCATCAGCAGAGAAAAATGCAATTTTGGGTAGGAATCGGGAATGCAAGGAGGAGAGCAACCTGCCAGGGCATGGACTGGGGGTGCAAGTCACGGAAACACCTAGATCACCTAGGTGAAGGGGAAAGCAAACTTCTGCAGAGCAATGAGAAAGTTTGGGGGATGGCATTCAGAAAGCGAGCATGCCCCGGGAATGACAGGCACCGACACACTCGTCACACAGACAAAGCTGGTGCACCATGAGGGCATGTGTCCCAACCGCTGCTGAGTTCAACTGGAAAAGATCCTCCTCCCATCGGAGTGCCAGGAGCATGCAGGGAATTTTCTGCTTCTCTTTCAGAATGGGATCTACCCACATAAACCCTCATGCAAACAGGATGTTCACCCAAGGCTGTGGCTGGATAATGCCAGACTGCCTCTTGCTAAACCCACCTGGTGCCACAGAGCCAGGCTCTGGTGGAGAGGTGCACCCACACCAAGTGAGACCATAGCGGTGACAGCAATTGGTGGTGCTGGCGCAGCTGCAGGCAAACAGGCCGCTTGCACCTTCCTGTCCCTTCCGCTCCACAGTCACTGTGGCAGGAGCTGCACCCTGGGGCTGCACCCGCGCCTGGGAGGGAACAAGCATCCCCTGTGCCCAGGTGCCTCCGTGGTCACTGCTTTGGGTAATGCCAGGTTCCTGCGCTGCGTCTGCCCCACAGGATAACAGGCTTTTTCTCACACCCATGTTTTTTTTGCTTGTCCCTGAAGGCAAGGCAGCCTTGAACAGCATTTCCATTTTGTGTTGCAATAAGATACAATCTCCCTGAAGTCAACTGTCCCAACAACTTTGCCAGGAGTGGCGGGGGTAAATGAGCAGAGGTTCCCTGTAAGGTACCAGGGCTTTCCTGAGCCCTGCTGGGAAGTGCATCCCATATCCCTAGTCTGGGACACTGCCTGGTCCCAACTTCCAGCTGGCTGCAGCTGAGGGGAAGGTTTCGGCTGGAAGCACTGATGCTGAGATGACAACAGTCATGAGGAAAGCTGGCAGGGCTTCCTCCTGTTCCCCTCTGAGCCAGCTGGATTTCTTCCCAGGGACTGTAGAGGAAGGGAAACGGTGCCCATTAATCATTCACACCCAGGCTAACAGCAAGGGCTCCCCTGTCTCCCTCTAGTGACTGCAACCCAGGAGTCTCCTTACTGCTTTCAGGTTAATTGGGTTGCTTCATTAGCTCAAGTTGTAACTCCCCAAGTTCCTGGGGCTCTAGGCTCTATTCTCACAGAGGACAGAGCCTGTCGTGCTCGCAGAGCAGTCAAGCAGGAATCTCCCCTGACCGGTGGGAGTGCTCATTTGTACTGGCAGCAGCACGTCAGAGCTGGGGTACAGAGCCAGAGCCCTATTGTGCAAGAGGCTGTGCAAAATGGAGAACAAAAAAAAAAATAAACCAGGCGCATCTCCACTGGGAATTTCTAAAAATTCATCACCCTTTGGGATGCAAAGCAGCCAGGCCTGGAGAGCAGCTAAGCATCGTTATTAAATAAATTAATTAGCTCAGCAGAGCCCGCCAGGTACTAAACACTTTCCACTTCCAAGCAGGTAAATGAGTCCGTGGGAACAGAGGCTGTTCCACRCCCGGCAAGCAGCGCAAGCTGCATTTTCATGGTAATATGCTTTCTGCATCTCTGCCCCTGGAAGCGGGGCACCAGGGTGCTGCATGCTTCCCTGGAGGGGCAAAAGGGACAGCGGTGCCCAGGGACACAGCAACTTCCCCGCAGGCCCTGGTGCAGGAGAAGGGGCTCACTGTGAAGGGAGGCCTTTGCTCTGCACAGCCCAGAGCTGCCCGCACAGAGGCATAGGAGCTGGGGGCAGCAGCAGCTTTGGAGACAGCCCTGCGGTTTGGGGATAGCCACAAACAGGGGTGGGAGGGCCAAGTGCGCCCTACTTCGAAGGCTGAGCGTTGAGTCGGAGAACACAGCCCTGCACTTTATAGCACCAACTGCTTTGGTAGGCAGGCAAGATGCCTTTGATCCCCTCCCCAGCCCTATCTTGTTGCCTTTAAAAACCAACTTTCATCACCCTGGGGTCTGGCAGGAACAGGCTAACTAAACTCTTCTSTCCCGCCCTAATTACAGCCGTCAGACGACACTGGCAGGCACGAGTTAAGCAGGCAGCATGCAGGGCAGGTGACAGGAGGGAACGTGCCGCCAGCCCTGCTCCCCTCCAGCTGCTGTAGGTGTGAAGTTGGCTTTGATCCCTAATTCAGAGGTGGCAGCCCTGGGCTAGGCTGTGGGTCAGAGCTTGGAGAGAGGAGATAAAGGGAAAGAAAAACAGGAGTGAGGCACCCAGCTGGAGAAGGAAGGGAGCAGGTGGCAGAGGTAAGAGGGAACTCTTCCTCCCTACATCCTTCCTGCGGGACAGGCTCAGCTGCGATGGCCTTTCCCAGGTCTCCCCTCCAGATGTTGTCCAGCAAAAGGAGTCTGAATTGCTTTCATCCCTGCTAAAAGTCTGGGCATTTCAGGGGGTCTTTAGAAGACCCACTGAAAAAACCTACTGCCCCCCCTCACCTCCATTCCCAAGGCAAATATTCACCAGGGAAGCAGGGAGATAGACTGCCGTTGTAAGAGGAAGTTCACAATTACAGCACAAGTTATTACTGGAAAATAAAATTCTCTGGCATGTTGCAAGTAAAATCTAAATTCCCCAGGCTGGGGTACAAGACAGCCCACAACATTCATTCCAGAATCCATTTGAAAGAGAGAAAATGAGATGATATTTATGATGGCGGAGACAGATAAAGTTGGTGGGGAAAAACTGCAGGAGGGCATTTCAGACAGTGAATGTTGCATCCAAAACAGCACAATCATTTCTTGGGGGGGAACCACTTCCCAGTGAACAAGAGTGGCTGACAACTCCTGAAATTAAATCTCTGCACAACCCCCTCGTAATCCGAGCAGCAGTAGTGCAAACAGTCCCAGAGAGCATTATCATATCATCTCTTCTTCCTTGTGGAGGAAACAGGACTATTCAGACTCTGCGACTCTTCGAACAGCCCTTGTGTTTAATCTGTCAGTGAGGGTTAACTGTTCTGCCAGCACTAGCTACGTCCCGGGCACGCAGCTGCTTAGACCCAACCGCTGCAGCATAGCGGAGGCTGGGGGCTCTGCCTTGCTCCCAGCTCTACAAGACCAACACTGACTCACAGACAAGTTTTGTTGTCTGTCCCTTCTTCCCACCTGGCTATGGGGGACCATTCAGGTTGATTCTTTACTTGACCTAGGTCCAAGTCCCAGTCCAGGGCAAGTCAAGCTGCTGCTTCCCCCCCGAGAAGTTTGCTGTCAGACCAGAGCATGACCCATCTCTCCCACACGCTCCAGCCTGTCTGTGCAGATGTTCCTGCCTGTGGAAACACGCCACGTGCCCTTTCCTCCCAGCCTCCTCCGGAGCCGCAACAAGCCCCAAGAGCTCCCTGACAGGCTGCAGAAACATCTCAAGTCACTCCACAGCTAAGCAATCTGTGCAAGGCCCAATTCACCCCCAACCTAGACTGGATTAGTCAGGGCTGCTGCCAGGCTCCTCCATCAAGGGAAAACCAATTATTCCTGCCAGGAGCCAAGGCTCTGAAAAGGGACATTGTTTCAAGGATGATTTGCTGTCCCCCCCCCAGCCAAGTCTGGAACTCCAGTCTGGCCTTTTTGTGAGGCACCCGCTACTGCCCTTGGTCAGTGATAAGATCAGAACAGGACAGTCAAAAGAAGAAGCGGGCAAAGGCCAGGCAGGTCAGATGAACCCAAGCTGCTTTGCAGAAGTACCTGAGCTCTGCCTAGGTTCTCAACACTGCTTGAATTCAGCCAGCTGCTCCAGGTGTTACTCATTGATTTGAAGGCCTGGGATCATACATCCATCTTAGCAGACGTTGGCCTAAGGGCCCAGCCTTGCTCTTGATGTTAATGAGATGTTAATTGACAGCAGTGGGAAAATGGGGCTTTTCAAGAACATCCCAGAGCAGTAGGTGCTCAGCATCCTCTCAGGCCAAACCACAGCTATGGAATAGCCCCCGGTTCCTTAGGACCCATCTGTACTCACTTACTGCTGGAGGGAGGTGGTTGCAATGCCCCTCTCCTTCCTTCCCAGCCCCTTTTGGCTTGTGATATACTGGCAACTGGGAGCAGGCAGTGTTGAAATGGTGATCTCAGGCTCTGCAGGAGCTTGATTTGGGAACATGATACCTTCCAGACAGCACAGGAAGCCCACACCGTATTTTAGCAAGTCTGAGGACTGTTACACTGTCCTGGCCTCCCTATACACAGCCTCACTTCCCATGCCCAAGCCTTAGCACAGCTTTGCTGGGCTGCAAGGGGCAGGACAGGAGCCAGCCTCCATCTGTTTTCAGGGAGTAACCTGTTCAGTTGGGCTGTGATCTAATTTCAGGAGTTCTACAAGAGTCTCCCAAATGCCTCATCCCAAATACAGTTCTAGGGGCTGCTTAGCCACCAGCCTTACCCAGGGCAATATAATAGCTTAAAACAGTTTTTACATGCATGCCCCAGCTGCAGAGCTTCCTTCCTACTTCTCTTTACCCTGAGAGATCCCCCATGCCTCTCACTTACAGCACAGCACTTTCCTCTGCCCCTCAGGACCACCAAAATGGACCCACCTCACACTCAGCCTTCCCCCTGCTCCAAAGCCACCCCCTCAGTCCTGTCTTCCTTTCACCCAGAAGCATTCTTAAAAAAAGGTGATAAACAGCCTCCCCCTGACTAGCTCTCCTTTAACTGCCCATAACTACCCAGCCCAGGCTCCCAAACAGCCAGCAACCCACTCCCCTCCCTTTTATCAGGCAGCAATCGCCTCACCTGCACCACGGACCAGCACCATTTCCTGTAACCCTTTCTCAGCCAGCACAGTCCCTGCCAAGAGGCAATGTAGGCCCACATTAGCAAAGCATATATAAATCTGACCTCTAAGCTTCAGAAACTCAAATAAAACTGGGCCTGGGAGATAAACCAGCCTCCCGGGTTCACTTTCAAAGGTAAATCCAAACTGAGTTGCTCAGGACAGAGTACGGACATTTTGCAAAAAACCAACATTGTCTGCTGCTGCAGCATTTCAGCTCTTTTATAAAAAAATCCCTCTGGTTTACAGGATGGCTCAATAGTTGATACTGTCAGTGTATCAGGAACATATGTCAAATGTGTAGCTAAGCAGGGAGGGGGGAGAGCGGCTTCAGGCCTCAGCAAAGCCTCCATCAGAGCCAGAAAAGCACTTGGGAGGGTTTTCATCTGCTGAGCAATGAAGAGGGCCGTGCTCCCAATACCCATCGGTCTAAGCTGCTCAAGCTTCTGGGCACTGGGGTTCACCCCATGTTGTTGGGAACAGCACATCAGAAACACCAGGCAGAGGAGTCACATTCACTTTCTGTGCTGCGTCCAAAACACTCATGGATGGAGCAGGATGACAGAACCACACATCGTATTTCACTTTTTTCCTTTAGCCTTTGCTATAATCCTTTAATGAATTAAGTAGAGCAATTAAGCAGATTTTTTTTTTAATGTGAACTTGCATTAAAATGGAGATGGGTATTTTTGCCATTCAAACACTTAATATRATAATTAATGCAAAGCCCCTCAGCTTTAGGGATTCTCCACACCTCTCACCCAGCCCTTTTTCTGTTTATCTTTCTGGCAGACTGCCTCTCAGACTTATTCTAATGAAGGTCAATCCTTCCTCTTGCTCACACTATACCCAAACAGTATGAGACAGAAGGAGGAGGGAGTGGGGAGAGACTCAAAAGAGCTTCAGAGCAAAAGCCCCAACCCAACCTCAATGGTGCAGAGCCCCTGTCATAGCAGAAAACGGAGCAATCCCCTTCCTGGGACAATTCGGAGAGCAGTCCAACCTCAGGGCAGGGGCAATGTCATGAGCAAAGTCCCCAGGACAGCAGAGCCACGTTGCCTGGTATCACAGGCAATGAAGAGATGCCCGCTGGTTTCATCCAGCTCCTATGCTTGGCCTCACTGCGCGCATCTTTCACAGCTTTGAGGCAAACCAGGAAAGCTGTATTTAGAGGGGATGCTGATGAGACACTTGTCTTGCTGTCTGGTAACATATCTAGCCTTCATCTCAAGTGGTTGAGCTGATTTCTCATGCCCAGGTCATTGGGGAAGAATTTGCTGGACAAGGTGACAAGGTAAGGCTTTTCACCAACCCTGACAAAACAGAGGCTTTAGCTCTGCGAAGGAGGCTGGGCAGGCTTGCTTTCCCAGATCAGCCCTTTGTTAGCCTATGTCTTCTGGTCCCACAAAACCTCCTCATCCTTGGACCTGTTCTCCATCCCTCCGCTCCCCCTCACCCAGCTACTCCCCATTTGGCTTTAAATATTTATAAGTATAGATGTACACCTCTATGCTTCATTTTCCCCACCTACGAAAAGGAGGTTATCAGATCCCCCTGCATCCCTCTGAGGATACAGGCACTGGGAGATATCAGAGGTCAAAGTCATGGGCCCAAGTTAACACCGAGAGGTGCCCTGCTCCCCCCAAGATGTCCATGCTCCCCCCCCAGCACTGCAGGAAGGAGCCCAGCACTGCTAAAAACCAGCAGGACAAGCCCAAGAGCAAACCACTAGGACACTTCTCTGAACGCTTAGGCAAAGTGTTTCAACGAGGGGGAAAGTCATACCTGTAAACTCCCACAGGCAGTTAGCAAATATGGTTCTCTTGCAAAACAAGCAGTGGGCCAGCCAGTGAATCCCAAATGGCCTGTCCCCACCGGGCTGGCTGGTATCCCACAGCACTAACATTTGCTTCTTAGATTGGGGAAACACCTCTGCAATCCAGGTTTCTCTCACTCTTCCCTCTTCTTTTTTTTTAACTTCTTCCTGTTGTGATCAAAATGCATTTCTTGTCACAAAAAGGGCTTAGTAAATGTTTTCTGACTCATCAAACTGGCCAAACAGATCTTCTGCCTTCTAGGGGAACTGGACCATCCTGTTTGTGGGTGCAACAGCCACCCGCAGCTGAGGGCTGAGCAAAGCTGTTCCCATTGAGAAAGACACCCTGCAAGATGCAAGCACCCCCTGCCCCCACATCTGGATAGTAGTCAGCCATTTTGATTTTCTCTCTCAGATGTTGCCTTGTCCTAGAGCAGGCCTTGGAGATAACATCCTTTCCCCATTTCTGTAAAGCAGTCTACCAGCTCTTTGCCTGTAGGACCATGGCTTTGAAAGTTCAGACAGAAGGTAAAGACATCGCCAGAAGGTTAGCCTCTCTGTTGGAGAAAAAGTTTCTCCCCTACTGTTTGAAGGGATGTTTCTCTCCTCTCTTTTGATACCCTGGGAGAAATCAGTGGGAGTTTGTACAGTGGGTTTGTTCAGCAGTACAAATTCAGAGATTTGGGCTACTGGTAGCATGTTCATTGGGGGCCACCACTCTTTGAAACATGGCTAAGAGACCCTACCTTTCTCTGTAATGGCACACAAAGAGTGCTGCATAGGTTGCAAAGTCTGCAATGATCATGGCCAAACATAACAGTCAATAAAGCTGATGACCCTTGTTTGATTGTCCAGTTCAGCCAAAGCAAACATTTTCCCCTTGGGCTGCTGTGCAAGATGCTTCAGAAATGAGGGAAACTGCTCCCACAATGTCCCTGGGAAATCTTGGGGACATGCCATCCATCAATACTAGCAAAATATTTTGCAGCGTGAGACAATATCAACATCTCCTGCTACACTGCTACAAGCCCAGACACTGTGCTCTGGCTTCCTGTAAACAAGAGCTGTTTAGCTCTAAATTTTTCTTTTGGCTCAGGCTCCCCTAGTTCACTGAGGATGGTATCAAGATAATCATCACAYGGATTGTATTCCTGGTACTAAGCTCTGTTGCACAATGCCACCTCTTTACAATGCCCTCGGAGCAAGGAAGTTCCAGGCTTGCTTTCTCCGCCAGGTATGACTGGTCTTCAGTTCTCAGCATCAAGCTGAAAGAGAAGCGGTAGACAGTGGGGATCTGAAAGGGGAGCAAGAAAACCTGGGGCTGAGGCAAGTGATTAACAGACAAACGTTAACAGACTGATAAACCAAAGGAGAAGAGGGTCTGGATGAAGGATCTGGGCTGGAGTACGACAGAAAATTGTCCCCAAAGCAAGAGATGAAGTCATTGTTTCCAGGGGAAAGAGTTGGTGGTCCAGAGATTTTAAGGCCAGACAAAAATAAACACAAGTTGCTTTCCTACTTGAAAATCAGCCCCCACTTTAAAAGCGTTTCTGCTTGAGTCAGGCAAAATGGAGACCTCTAGGTGAAGCAAGAAAGCAGGCAGCCCCCTGCTCTGCCCATGCCTGATCTCCCCATGCCTGTGCAATCCCTGATATGCGATCCAGTACACTGGACTTAAAGTTAAGCATCCAAACTAAGCTAGCTGTGTGGAGCCAGTCAGGGGAGAAAGATGTTTCCTGGGAATGGCCCATTTCCCCTGGAGAAACACCTGAACTTATGGGGGTTGTAGTTCAATCTCTCATTCCTGCTCTGCCCTCCAGCTAAATTACCTCTCTGTCCTCTTTCCCCATCCTCTAGCTGAACTGAAACTTGGTTTCTCACCCAGGATGATGGAAAGGGTCACTTGTGTTAGGCCATCTACCAGAGCCCCAACTCCTTTCCTGGAAATGGAGCCATGAGGAAGTGTCTGCTGGGGTCCTGCCTGGGGTGGAAACCACCGTGCCTTGCAGTGGGTGGCGGAGAGAACGAATGCCAGTGTAGGAGCTTCAGAAAGGCTTACCTCGGCCTGTGAAGTTCCTGGTGGATGACAGCATGACCAACTGAAGTCCTGTGAAGGACACCAGCTCCTTAACAATGAATTAGGTTAAGGGATCTGTGATACAAGACGAACTGGCCGTGTAGACAGTCTGGGAATATAAGGCCAGCAATACTAGCTCAGAAACTGAGAGAGAAACTTCCTGCTAAATCTGGAAGCAAGAGGCCATTTTCCCCAGGCATGCCAGCAAAGACTTTGCCTTGTCCTTTGGAGGGCTCTGATGAAATCATCCTCTCAGGTCCAGCGGGCAGATTTGCTTGAGGTCACTTCCCTGCGCCTCGCAGGGATGTGATAAACTCCTTTCCCTGTGCTCCTCTGACGGGCCACCCTGCAGAGACTGCAGTCACACGTTGCTCCGGATTCAGTCACCGCCGCCACAGCCAACGATGAGATCAGCCATCCGGCATGCGGTGGAGACCGATTGGCTTGAGATGAGCTCATGCCTGATCTGTGCAGACAGATAGAGGGGGGAGGAGGGAAGCACTCTGAATCCCTAGCTCATCCCATGACGAGAGCCATGGTCCTACCTGTGCCTTCCTGGGAGGATGATGTGCAGGCTCCCGCCTCCCAATGGGGCTCCATTCAGCACAGGTGAGGGAAACGGGGCTGAAGCACACCCCAGTGCTTTCTGCCAGCAGGACTGCCAAGCCCTTCATTGCCTTCCCCGTGATACTAAACCTTCTCCTAGGGTCTTGCACAGCATCTTGCCCTGTCCCGTCAGGGTCCCATCTGTCTGTAGAGTGATGACATCCCCTCCACGGGCTGGCATCCCAGCCTTCTGTTGCACTGAGCTCCTGGCTCTGTCATGGTGCCAGATGGCTTTGGAGGCAGATGACTTCATCTCTTTTAAAGGGACAATGGATCTGTCAGCAGTGCCCTGTAGGACTCACTGCACCTCTACCTCAGTGGTGAAGCCAAGGAGGGGAATATGGCACAGCAGCAGATCCTAACCACCACAGGCAGCCTGCAGACACTTGAATTTGAGTCCAGCACTGCCAACAGCCTTGTATCCTTGTGCAACACCATATCAAGTGGAGGGCCCAGTTCCAGTATGAGCTCTGTGGTGATGCCTTCTTGTGCTCACAAGGGCAGGAATACCCAGAGTTCAGCCTCAGAGGCCAAAGATGTCTTACTGGAGCCCACACTGGATGTTGGGGAGACCAAAGGGAGTGGYTGACCAATGCTATTTATGTATCAGTTTGTGTTGCTCCATCTTCTATCCCCAGAATGAAGTAGCAGCCACCACCCATCAGCTGCCATGAGTCAGACACACCCATCAATGAACTCCTTGTGGATCGCAAGCCAGGGTAACGTGGAGCTGCTCTAAGGAAATACTGGTTCAAATTTGTATCAGGTGAGAAGGGTGAGTCTGAGTGAGAATCAGGTTTGCCCAAAGAGATGCAGTACTGAGTTCTTTTCACTGCCTCTGGGTGCTGTTTGGAGGGTCAGCTGGAAAGGGGAAAATGGATCCACCCTGTGTTTCTTGAATGACTTCATGCACACCTGGAGAGGTGACAGATTTGGGGCTTCAGAGACAACCAACTGGGTGAAATCAGACTGAGAGTAAAGAAAAGTGAGTTTTAATCAGCTCCTGTTCTTAGCTGACTTTTGTACTTGGGCAAGTGGATATCTCTGTCTTTTAAATCTTCCCAAAGAAAGAGAGCAGAACTTCCAAAAAGCATGAACACTCAGTCCAGCCTGACCCTAGCTGTGTTAAGGAAGACAGCAACACTGTTTTGGCCATAGGACAAATGTAGGAAGAAATGGTGTCTGGACATGCTGTGGACAGAGGGCGGAGAAGATGAGAGGGATGCAATCTGACTGTTTCTTTCCTCAAACAGCACCCTCCTCATTTCCCCCGTGTGCTCTGCTTGGCTGGGAGCAGCGTGGTGGTTTGTAGCTCCATGGGAACTATTCTGTCTCATGGGAGCAGCTTCATGGAAGGTTATTATCAGTGCTGGTCAATGAGCTTTTGGCGCACACACACATACACGCACACAGAGAACCAATTCCTATGCAGAGCTGGATCCTCCCCTCCCCCAGCGCACACGCTCCCGCTTGTTGGGGAAAATGCTTCTGCYGTTTCAGTCAGATAATCGCCCCTTCCCTTGCAAGTTGCTGCACGTTCCCGTGCAAACATACCCACAGCACAYTTCAGCACAGCAGATGCTGAGGCTCAAAGGCCAGACACACAGACCTGCTCTCCTTTTGCAAAAGGGAAACAAAAGTTGTTTGACCCTGCGGGAGGTAACTCTCTGTCTTCCTTGGGGCCCATCAGATCTCAGCGCGCCGATGAATGGACTTTTGCTGTAGGTTTGGGGGCAGCCTGACAAATCAGGTCGGGCACTGTGGAACAATGGGATCTGGGACCGCTTAGGAAGCACCCTGTAATGTGTCCATCACAAGGTTGGCTGCCCACCTTGCCACAACAGTCAGAGCATTTAAGTCCCTAGCTGGGCCACCTCACTTAAAAAGTGCCAAACCCTCAGCAGGGATGATAAAGCAGATTGCACCACTACATCAGTTTGGGCCCTTCTGGCTGGGGGCATAAGGGTTTGGAGAAACACCCCATTGCCAGATCTTGACAGTGCTGCCCTGACTGCCAGATCCCCTGGCACAGCCCCACGCCTGCTCCCACCTGGAGGAGGCTGGCTGGGGGCTCGACTACAAGCTGGGGAGGCAATGCACAGGACAGATCTGGCTCCGGCAGGTCCCTGAGCCCAAGCGTGGCTGGGAAGGGCACATGTTTAGGAGGATATTTTCTGTCTGAGTTGGAAGCTGGGCCTGCAGGCATGTGTTCAGGAGGCAGGCAGGTCTTGTCCCCAGGGCAGTGAGTAGATATAGCCATTGGTGGTTAGGTCCCTATAACTGTTTCTTGTCAGTCCAGGGAGGCCTGTGGTGATTTCCCTAACCCAGCCTGAACACACTGCTTCTCTTCAAAACACTTTGCATGCAGCTAACCCACAGCAGAACATCTTGGGTTTATCAAATGGAGATCTTGGGAGGAACCAGGAAATGAAATCTCTACCCATGATTAGAGGGAGAGAGGAGCTTCCTTGCCAGAGAAGCGACGGAGCTCTGACACTCTCTGTGCGCTGGGAAAGGGCCTATTGTAGCCGTCAGGGTGAGCTCCCAGCAGCGGGATGCAGCTGGGTGAAATGTTGACACCAGCTAATGGGGCTTTTGTTGGCTCGTTTGATTTACTGTCCGAGCGGTGTGAGAATGGAAGCATGGGTTGGACAGCACTTCGTCCAAAACCAGACATCACGCACGGCTCTGTGCTCCTTTCTTCCCTGAGCAACTCCCCTAGCCAGGCCAATCCTCTTTAGTTGCAACCACAGGTAACTCTGCAACCTGCCCCTTGCTGCAGAAGCAAGAGTCACTCCTTGGGACAAAGTCCATGGCATTTTTCTTCCAATTCTGGCCTGGCTTCAGGTTGAGGAGGAGAATGGAGAAAGCAGAGCCAGTCAGTTTCCATCCACTCTCACCCACCACTGGTGGAGTATTAACAATTGGACCTCAGAAGAAATTCTCCAGTTCTCCTTTCCCTTCCTGTATCACTGGCATCGTAACAGATCCAAATGTGCTCTAAGAGCCCACATTTGCCTTTGTATGGAAGGCAGCATCTATCTTAGTGTCCCAGCCAACTATAAACTGAGGATTTTGGGGTCCTTTCTCCATAGCTAGAGTGCCACTCACACTGATGCTGTGATTTAATTAGGAAAGGCAATATTTCTTATTAAACCAACTGGTGCATTGGAAAAACAGATAAACTTTTGGGCAATCAAGCTCTTCTTCAGGTTAGGACCAGTGTCCCCAAAAGCCTGTCTACTTTTTCCACCTATATGTGTTGGTCTAGTATGTTATGATGTTTCTCTGCTCCATAGCCAGGGAACAAAGGCCTCCCTGAGAATTGAAACTCAGTCCCCTGAAGTCCTGTTTTTAGCAAACAGGACTAGTGCCGTGCTCTATCGCTGTTGTGGAAAGGAAGACCCGGTATCCCCAATCTGCTGGCAATCAGGTAGAGCTATGAGTGGCTTTTGCACTTGCTGTGTATTTACATATGTTCTGTAAGGTGATGAGGTAATAACTGCCCTTAGCTTATGCCCAACCATTCTGCCAATTCTGCCTGATATGTGACAATACCATGAGCACCAGCTTCCTAAACCAGCATTTCAGCAGTAAAGTATGGTAAAGAAAAGGAACTGAAATAGGGCTTCTGTGTCTATCTGGAAGAGCAAAGAGAGTGCAAAAATGAGACCTACCTTGTGGGTGGTGTGATAGTCTCCTGCCTTGCTGAAGAACAGCATTTCCAGCCTTGCTAGCTGAGAGCTCACAGCTTGCTACACTAAATGAGACTAAGTCCCCTTAGTCCCCCTAAGTTCAATGTCTCCAGGTTGCCTACTGATCCAGATGCAGGTAAAAGAAACAATGCACCTGGGCAGTTATGCAAGGCTCCAAATGCGGGGAAATGCTGGCTCTTGTAGCAATCAGCTGATTCCCTGAAGTCAGAGATTTGATCACTTGTGCCTTGGTGTGTCTAAATATAATACATGTATTGTTCTGAGCCCTGCCTAAGCCCCATTGAAATCTAGCCACCAATACCTGATTTTCTCGCCTTCCATGGCTGCAAGAAATGCAGCTGCGTGAAGGAACTTTTCCTTTCATTATTCTCAAATGCACCTCCCACTGCTGTTACTGACTGATCACCCTGTCTCCTCTGATGAGACATCTTGAAAGGACCTGGTTTGTAATTTCAAGCTACTATTACTTCTTCTGCTACCACCTTCATAATCCTGAAGACTTCTTCAAGTTCTGCAAATCATCTTACTAAACCAATTGATACATTTGGAAAAATAGACAGGATGGGCATGAATATACAACTGGATTTACGTGTTTTCTCATTTAGTCCGAGCTATTTCTGAAAAGCCATGATCAACTTGAAATCAAAGTCACTTTCCAAGGACAGCTAAGATTTGCTTCATGTTTTACCTCACCCCAAGCCACTTTCACAGTTGGCCGTAGCAGCTTCCTCTTCCAGTGTTGTCAGGAGAGCACCCAACACAAGCATTTATAGCACAAGATGAAGACCAAAAGCTAACTGATCAGTTCCCAACCCCAGCACTCTCCCAAGGTGACCTCAGGCAAGTCATTTAATCTCCCTCTGCCACACCAGCCTGTACAGATAACTCTACTGTATTGTTTTACCTCATTGGGGTGTTATTGGGATAAGCCCATGAATGCTTGGGAAATGCTCAGAGATGTTAGGAGGCAGAAGAATACAGGCTGGAATACAATGGAAAAGACTCTCATCGTCATGCTTCTCACTGATGGCAGCAGGGTGAATTCTGATGAATTTACTGGATTGTTCTCACTCAGCTTCACTGACAACTCCAAATAGTCCAATATCACAGGCCAGCACCTTCAAATCATTTTGGACTTGCACCATGAAATCATATGGATTTTCCCATAGACTGGTGTCCTGTGATTTCATTCTCCAGTGTCTAATCTGAGGCAAATTCCAGTCAAAGCACTGTGTGTGGCTGCACTGTTCATAACCTGTCTGTCCTGGGGATTCACTGGTGACTAGTAAGATGTGAGTCTGCACCACTCTTCTTTAATGAGGACACTAATGGGGTCTGTCCCTTTCTGCTACTTGCGCCCGAGTTCACTTCTATCATTGTCCTCTGCGTGGAGCCTGAAAAGGAGCAGTTAGGCACTCTTCAGACTGTTTGAAATTGTCCAGTTTTCATAGTCTCTATCTGGGGGCTTTTCCTAAAACTGTGCAGAAAGCTTTCTGGTCATTTCCTTCCCGAAAACATCACTGAAAAAAACTCTTCATATAAATCCAAACTGTGATGTCCCGTGATCTGCCCTCACATGTATCTGTCCAATTCACCACTGCAGTCTAAAGAAGGTAAATTAGGATTTCCTGAGGGTTGGGGGAAAAAGGAGGAGGGGCAGGGGGGAGGAAAGGGGACTGGGACAAAGAGGGCTGCAGCTACCCAAGGGTGGTCCATGCTCCAGGTGATGTGACAAGGAGCATCCACAGCAAGGTCTCTTCTCCTGTGACCAGCAGAGGAACATTCCCGCAGTTGGGATGCGATAGCCCCAACTCTCCTGCTCTTGCTTTGCAAAGAAACCCTCCCCAAAGCTCTGGTACAACATTTGGTCTCACTGTGCTACCATCTCTCCTTGCTGTTTCCCTCTCTTTTCTGCAATTCCTGCCTTTTCAGGACAGAGACCTCTTTTCATCCTCTGCCTGTACAGCGCCGAGCACCCTAGGGCTTGTTGGCAGCAACCAGGGCTTCTGGGGGCTCCCCCAACACAAACAACAACAACATTCAAAGTGCTTCTCTGCACACAGCTGCTCTGAGGGCAGATTCAGGTTTCCCCCACCCCCTTCTCCCTATCCCTCCTTGCAACACCCACCTGGCAGCCAGATAAAAACAATATTTGGGTTTTTCAGGTGTGTTGGAGGGATTTACCTATTCATTCCCCCCCCCCCCCCCAGTTGCGGTCCTGAATTGCACAGCAATGCTAGTTAATCTAACAGTAAAAAGCTATGCAATTATTTGGCTCTAAGGCTTGGGTCCTTGCCCAGCTCTGACACACACACACACACACACACACACACACGTTCACTTCTCCAGAGAGCAAGCGATGCCTCTCCTCTTCCTCCTCCTCCATTCAGTCACGGAAGGGCTGGCTCTTTGGCGAGGGAGTTCCACCTCCTGCAACTTTCTCCTTCGCTGCTCTCAACCTGTGCTGCCAGAGTTTCAGACAGCAAAATCCCTCCTTGCAGGAATTTCTCCAAGCCTCTTCCTTCGATTTGCAGACACCATGGATCCCCAGCAGTCAGCAAGGTGCTGCTGTGGGAGAGGATTTTCAGCGGTGAGGGCAGAGAGGCAGTAAATTTCAGGAGAGGTCTCTCTCCTGTTGCAACAGGTAAGGCACGCTGCTTGCTGGTGTGGGAAGTCAAAATGACTCAGGGAGAAGTCTGTACAGCATGGATGGAGGAAGGCATGGAGAATGGAGAGATTTAGCCATGAAACTGCTTTTGCATGTGAGTAGCTTTTGCTGAAAGAAGCTCCAGCCTTAAGATCAGGCTTTGGGATGCGAAGGGAAATCCTTTCATCTTCTCCTCCTTTCTGGCAGCCGTAATGAGGGGGGTTATGGATGGAGCCAGGGAAAGCTTCAGCTGTGTTTGCACAAAGTTTGCATCTGGTCTTAGCCGGACACTCTGGGAAACTTTAGCAAGCTGCAGTCAGTGCAGGCAGGTGGGCTCTGGCTGGCCTGAAACCCACGCTGCTGTGCAAGGCAGGCAAGGAGGGATTGAACAGAAAAATGCTCCAGGTGTCTGCAAGGGGCAGGTTTCCTGCAGGAAGCATGCTTGTGCTGGAGTAAATGGATGTGTTGCTGCAGGAGTAGTGATGGCGTCTGGCTGCAGTCTCATTTGTGCACTGTATACAACTTCACTGTCTGGGGCAAGGCTGTACCACTTCAAGCTCTTTCTCCCCAAAGTCAGCTCCAACGAGGCTGTTCCTTTAGTATAGACAAGGCACTGGCATTTCACAGCATGTACAGCAAGGCTAGAGCTCCTTGCTCACCCTAGACCACAGGCACCACAGCCTGGGAACTGAAGCGAGAGCTTAGTGGCAACCAGGCCTCTGCGACTGTCCCTTCTTTGCATGGAAGTGTGCTGATGCCAATTTGTGCTTGTTTGCATCAATGCACACCTGACTTTGTTCACTAACAGGCGTCTGATGGCAAACAAAGATGAAATCCCCCAGTAAATCCAATCTCAATCCAGGGCGTGCAGGAATTATTTCCCCTGTACATATGCGGCACTGAGAAAAGGGGGTGAAAAGACAGCAAAGGTGGCCTAGGCACTTGGAGCAAAGTGGGCCCTTCCAAACAGCAGTTATCTCCTGGGGGAATTAAAGGCAGACTAGGTGGAGTGCAGTGCTCCAGAGGGGCAAAGATCAGCTGTCAGACAACACAAGTTGCTTCGGAGAAAACTCTCTTTAAACAGCTGGCTCTAACTCAGGTTTGCTGCTGCAAAGGGCTGAAAGTTTGCAGGACATGTGGAAACTCCAGCTGTTTGGCAGATGGAGCTGGGCAGGATGCATATGGGCAGGCTAGGCTGCAGCAGATGGGCTCCCACTTCTCCCAGGCCAAAAGGCTCAAAGTGCCCCAGACACAGGCAGGAGGGCTAGCGCTCAGGGAGCCCTCTCTGTTCTCCGCCATGCGGTGCCCCTGCACCCTGAGGTGCAGCAAGCGGGCATGGGAGGCGGAGGGAGCTGCCAGGATGCACAGCTCTCCAGGCTGTCAGCCAGAGGGACCTGGGAATTTATCAGAGCCTCAGGATGGAAAGCAAACAGTCAGTATCGGGCTCCTGAGGAAGGCTGGGCTGTCTCGGTATTCAGGGAGGCAAAGTCACTGAGCTTGGTATTGTGCTCCCTTATCATCTCCTAATATGCAGCGCACCTCACCTTATCTGGAACAGTTCAGGGACATCCGCCTGTCTGATAAGTGTTGGGGTTCTCAAGGGACTGAGTAGGCAAGAGGTTCCTAGCCCAGCCAGGGATTTTATTCACTCTGATTCTCTGCCATCTGCTTGTTGTGCTCTAACGTGCTCTGTAACATTGCAAAAATGAGCCTGACTGCTCTGCCTGTGGAGGGCAGAGCACACAGCAGCATCTAGTCTTCTCCTGAGCCTTTCCCATTAGCTACAGCTCGTTTAAAACCCGAATGCTCACAGAAACCAGTGTGTCTCCTAGCCCTCCAAACAAACAAGCATCATTCATACATGAAGGGAGAGTTCAAAGGAACGTAACACCTGGAATCAAACATCTGTTAGAAACTAATGTATTTTGCCTCCTATGCTTCTGCCAACTGCTTCAAGGCAAGTCCTAGGGGATTGTTCCAACTACCTCCATGCTACCGAAATGGCATTCCCTGCTCTGTGCACCTCTCTTTTTTGCCACGTGTGGAGTATGCGAGAATGGTTCTAGCAGTGGGCTTTCTTTGGTATCATGCACAAGCATAAGAGGATTAAATACCCTCAGCCTTTTATTTTTTTTTACTGAGTTGGCAACAACGATGMTCCATTGTCTATTAGCAGAGTGATTTGCTGAGCAAGCAATTTTTCTCTCAGCCACAGTTTTTCCTTGGCAATGGGGCAGGTACTGGTTTATTAGCAAAGAAACTTTCTCTCCTAATTCTTGGAAGAAGGAGCTCCAGGGAGGGGCAGGCTGCAAGGGTTGTTAGGAAGGTTTGTAGCTCAGAAATGAACAAGCAGCAGGTTTGAAACAAACCAAAGGAAGTTGTTTTTTTTTTTTTTCACAGAGGGCATAATTAAATTCTGGAACACATTGCCACAGGATATTGCAGAGACCAAAAGTGTACTTGGCTTCAGACAACATTTCAATACATTCGGGATGGATAGCTGCATTGGAGGTTATTTAACACAACAGCCCAAGTACAACCACCGCTCCAGCAGTGTACTTATACTGATGCTTGCAAGTGGGAGGGCAGAGTGGGAAAAGAACTGCATTACACATACCTTGTTTCCTATGCTCATCACTAAGCAATCAAAACTGGCCATTTTGGGAGAGATGATACAGAGCTGACCGAGCATGGCTATTTTGATATTCTAATGTTGTGGGAATATTTTGAACTGATCTCTGGTTGTACTTTTGATAGATGCTGTGACTCAGTTAACCTGGGATATACTAAATAATCCTATGGCAGAAACACTGCAATACCTATGCACGCAGCACAGTATCTGGTATTGGTACAATAGATAGTGCGAGCAGCATCTGTGCACATCTGCCTGCTCTGCAGAGATGTTGCAATGACAAGATCTTTCAGAAGTATATTTCCAACACACAGACCAGAGTGGGAGGTAGCGCTGTGTGCTGGTATTGTAACAAGAGCCGACAAGGACACGCTGTGGCAATGAGACCAGCCTAGGCAAACATGCCTGTCTCGGGGGTTAATCTTTCCTCTACAGAGACTGTGAGCTTTCCAGGCCAGGGGCTGTCCTTATGTCAGCTTGTATGACACCTGGTGCAATGGAACTGAATGCTGTGGATATAGAAATGAGCAGAAAAGGCAGTGGGCAGCAGTAGCCAGSTTTCTGGAGGGAGACCAGGATGGGGAGCTGAAGGTTTTCTCTTTCATTCCATGATTGTTTGCTGCAGGGAATTTCTGTAGCATAGCTACCTGCATCCTGGCCAGGCATCCTTTTACAAATAAAGATGATGCCCTGATCAACTCATTCTCTGTCCTCTGTGCCCTTTTGCTGCCTCTGAACGTGCGAGAGGGACTGGCAGAAGTAGCTCAAGGCAGACAGATGGCAACAGAGTCAAAGATGCTGCAGGCAGAGCGGAAGGCTGGTCTCAGTGCTCACCTTCAGGGAGCAGAAGGGAAAGACCAGCAGGGTGCTGGGAAGGGGCCTGAGCAGATTTTCATATCAGTGCAGGGATACATCTGTGAGTGAATGTGAATTGCCTGGTGGAGAGAAAAAGGCAAGGAAGGAGGCACAGTGGCCAGGGCTGTGCTGCAGGGCAGAGCCAACCCGAGTGTTTCCTGTCCTGCTGAGCACCAGGGCTCCTCTCCTGCATCTGGAGGTGCATGGGGTCCCTTGCCTGTCTCTGGGGACATAACCTCAGCTCTTTGTGCCAAGATGCTCTCAGACTCCCTCCCAGCAATTTTTACATATCATAGGAGAATTTGCATGTTTCCCTCAGGAAATGGTGGAAAGGGCATCAGAGGACTACCGGCACTCAAGTGATCTTGTCTGTGCCCTCGCTGCAAACATCCAGATTGAGTCAAGGAGCAGATGAGGTCTCACCAGGTCAAACAGCTCGGAGTTAGAGCCCTTCAAACACTGGGCAGAGCTGCTGCTATCTCAGGGCTGGGATAGGAGCCGAGTCCAGGTCAGAGCCTGGATTCACTGCCATCACAACTCTTGTGGGTCAGATGGGAGTTGTGTGCTGGGATCCCAGAAAGGATCCCACAGGCTTTGCAGCATCTAAATAAACAGCTGTTTCATGAGCAACAGAATTCATGAAGCTTGGTTGCCTGGGGCTCGCTCTCTTGTGTGGATTCTCTGATGTCTAATAATCGGGTTGGGCTCACATTATAGCATTTTCTTCCAGCTGAGAGTCCTAATTTGGATTTCTCTCCTCTCTGCTTCTGATTTTCACAAGGTTGTGCAAACCTAATTCCTTTCAAGTCTTTACCTATCTGGTTAAATTTGTTCGAAACTGGCCAGTGGATCCAAAAGTTAGAAGGGAGTACTAATGGTGTGGTATCACATGGCAGGTTCCCTCAACAGACTGATGACAGGAGAATGATTATCAGTGCAAGATGATTTGCATCCCAGGCATGAAGAAAATGTGAAGGGCTCACTATGGGTTTTGACAGTAGCTAGCAATCAAGAAAGAGCCTAGTATCCCTTGTGGGCTCTCGCAGCCTGTGCTGAAGGTCACAGCATGTCTGCTGGGCCTCCCTAAGCCAGGTAGATTAAAGTGACAGAGGTATGCAGCCCTTGTCACTGCAAACTTCTGTGGGAACTGAACTCCCTGAGAGAGAGGTGCACAGTCCCTGGAGCAGCAGGGTCAGGGCATGCACATCTGAATACCTGACACTCTGCAGCTGGCTGTTGTGCAAACACATTTGGGCTGCTGTACCCCGGTCCATGGCTCCTGGGCTCCCTCACACTAGTGAGTAATTCCCACTGAGCTCCCTTCCCACCAGCACTGCCATTCTGCAGCCCCCAGACCCTGTTTCTCTTCATCTCAGGCAGTGGGCACCCAGTTCCCTTCAGAGCCACAAGTGGGATGTGCAGTTTCCTCTCCGTCTCCTGGCTATCCTAGTAGCCATCTTTGGCCCAGGAGCTAAGCACCACTACCCCAACACCATCCTTGGTTATCTATGGGATGGCAGCTTCTGGACCATGGGTAGGATTTACCCACTGTTCYTGGCCACCAGGGAGGGCAAGGAATGATCAGTAAGGAGGGGTGAGGAGGGGACAAACAGCAGATCTTTTCAGGGGAAAGCAGAGGAAGGAGATTAGAAGTGATGTATAAGGACGCTCCCCACTGCCCTTGGCACAAGCAAATTGACCTCCCAGATGTCATGCTTTCTCTGGGAAAGGAGCCAGAATCAAGGCAGAGCTGACACTAGTGAGGTTTGGTGCTATGGGGTGGCTGGCACTGCGAGGGAGGGCTGCTGAATGTCTGAGAGTATGTAGCAAGGTGTTGTGGAGATGAGGGGATCTCAGCTCCTACTGAAGGGCCTGGGAGAGCCTGAGTCTCTCCCTCTTGCTGGAGAACGCTGGCAGGGTTGCAGGGGCCACCAGGTCAGCCTGAAAAGGGGATTGAAAAGGCATTGTCTTGTGTTATATGGACTTCTCCCCTGGACCCAGGAGCAGATGTGCCAACAGCCCCAGGGCTGCAGCTAGGCTGTGACCACTGTCACCCAAGAGGAATTCCATTGGTAAAGGGGACACCCGCAGAGCTCCAACCCAGTGACAGCAATCACAGGAAAGCCAGCAATTGTCCTGCTCTCAGACAGGGTGGCTGCAAGGTTTCCTCATCTCCCAGGCCTTCTCCAGTGATTCCAGATGCTCATCTGAGCGTTCCACAGGGCCCCAGAGCTGTGCTATTAAGTCTTACTCTGGAGTGATGTTGCAATGCCAACAGAGATAAAGATCGCTGACCCTTATACCTCTATGGGGAGTTCAAGCCTGTTCAAGTTCTCCTGTGCCTAACAGAAGAGCTCCTGGAGGCTTATAAGAACAACGACAGGCAAACCTCAGCTATGTAACGTACCTAAACTAAGCATTACTTGGCATGGTGTCGGCAGAAATACAAAATCAGAAAATGCACATCATGGGTGTAAAGGTGCTGGGAGAGAGCCTTTGGCCTCATGAGCAAGGTGTTACCTTGCTGAAGGACAGAGGATGGCTTGGAGGCGAAGACATGTGGTGCCTGCTTGTTCTGATGCAGGAGCAAACTGGGGAGAGCAGCAGGACACGTTCAAAGCAGTGAGGAAGGGGCAATAGGTGAGATGTCCAAGGAGGAAGGAGGCGAGAGTTGGAGGTGAGCAGCTGGCTAGGGAAGGCCATGGCAAGACGTAATGGAGGAAGATGCCCTTAGAGCCAACCTGGGCGCGAGGGTCTGACTACAGCTGAATAACCAGAGCAGCTGTGATGATAGGGGTCACAAAGGCTTTCAGCCACATATGGGGGAGAAGGAGCTGGATATCAGGGTAATGAAACGTTTCCTAGCCACCCTTTCACTACTCAAGGCTAACCTGAGCTTGTGCAACTGCTCCACACCCTGCAAGTCCAGCTTCCTTGCTCCAGGGGCAGCATCCCACAGTGTTCCCACTGCCAGCTCTGAATGGTGGTCCCAACTGGGGACTGCTCACAGCGCCTGCTGGCTCCAGCAGACCTGGCCAAGGGAAAGCAGAGCTGTCCCAGAGCAAAGCGTTGTTTACCCACTCCGGCAGCAATGTGGCATGACTAGAGGAAAGCAGCTTCCAAGCCCTGTGTCAGGACGACCTTCCCCAAGCTCCCACTAACCTACCCCCGATTGCCAGGGCTCAGCTTGCCCCACACAAGTTGGTACCTCACAAGCTTCCCCAAAGCTCCTTTCCAAGAAAGTAAATGACCAGCAGTTCCTTTTAGTCTCCCCTTAGAGGCTTCCAGTCCTCGGCCCCAAACCAGGTTGAGCTCCCAGGGGTTAATGTGCCTGCCTGGCCCAGCGGGTGGATGATGGGATGAGCATATCCGTGGTGCCCAGAGGACTGTCTGCCCCACTCAGGGGCCTCTGGGTGACCTCCTGCAGTGCCTGTTGCACTATGCAATCTGAGCAAGAGCCACCGCTCCACGTGCCAGCGTGACACTCATTAATCCCATGGCTTTCCTCAGCTCTGCTGGCTGAGCAGCCCCAGGCACAGCCCACCCCCTCAGCGTGCAGCCACTTCCCCACTGGGAATGGAGCTGAAGCATGAAATTGTTAGGGCACAGGGTCCAGGGACTGTGCACAGGCTATTCGCTGCACAACAGGAACGGTGCTTAACGGGTCACTCCAAGCAAGGGCAGACCGTGGTCGTAAAAGGCATGCGCACCAAGTTTTAAATGATCAGAAGTCTTGCTCCAGGCTGCTTAGCAATCTGGAAACAATTTTCAAAGGTCTATCCAAGCCATTTGGAGACTGGAAAGCCAAGACAGTGAATGAAAAATCGGGTTGCGCCCTGGTGAAATCTGCAAGTCCAGCAAAAAKCTGTACCCACGCAAACACAGTCCCCAAGCAGGCTGGCGCATAACTTACAGTACTGTCAGCTTCAGCCCATCAAAAACCATCCAAAGACCATGGAAAACCCTCAGCTATACTGAAGAAGGAAACATCTTAACTTCAGGAATTCTTTCCATTAGTCTTCTGGCCTTGCATAGTATGTTGGGGACACATTTCTACTGCTTTGCTGTAAAAGCAGCAGACAGAGATTCTCTGCACGTCTGAATGCAAGAGCAGGAATGCTACGGAAAACGCCAACTGCTAGCCCAGGTTCAGAGTCCCATTGAGAGAAATGCTGCTGAGAACACGGGAACAGCTCTGTGCCATGGCTTGGGAAGGGGTTGGTTTGTTTGTTTTTCAAAGTGCAAAAGAAACAGATCAAAAAATACCCAGCTCCCTGCAGAATTCAAACCCCGCAGGCCTGGCTTTGTTAGCGACAAGCAGGAAATTCACCAAAACTGAATGAGGCACCAAATGGAAAATGATCTAATTCCGTCAGCATTGCTGTGGTGGAGGAAAGTGGCAAACATTAACCAAGCAGCCTGGCCCCCGAGCAGCATGTACATGGGCTATTTTAGCGCTGAGAATCAAAACATCTCACAAAACATGGCTCAACACCTGTACAGCATGCTTACTTCTTAGTCTGTGACTTTCCTATGTAAAACCCCAGGGACTGCTTTCTGATTGATCCTACCTGATTGTTCAGCTACCATCCAAGCCAGAGAAAGGATAGAGTCCCAACTCGTACTCACTTTTTCAAAGCCTAGTACCCCCTTTCTTAAATAACTTGCGTCCTTTGCTCCATGCTTCTATTCCCTAATGACTACTGAATTTCAGACACACTATTAAGCTGCCCCACCGTTGCTTATTTGAATAACCAAGTGTATCTCCCTTCTCGCCCCCAGCCCCTGGTGCTTGTAACCTCTGACAAAGAGGTTGCTTTGTGTTGACATGCTCAGCTGGTGCAAATGGTTTTGATCAGGCTTTGCCTAAGGTTTTAAACAGATGAGCAAGAAACAAGGGGCAGGCATGGACGAAGCAATGGGGCAGAGCTCTCACATGGGATAAAGGTGGCGGAAGGCGTCATGTACTGCCCCCAGCACCTCTAAGAGAGCCTCTCCAAAGGAAAGATGAATAGAAGTGTTGCTCATGACTGTGGGGTGTCAGGCAGGCAGGACAATGGGACATCCACCTGAGATGTCCTTGTCCCTTCACTGGGATGCGCTTCACCCCTCTGTACTTATCCCAGGGAGAAGGCAGACTGTTTCTTATCACAAAGAAACAAAAGGAGAGAATAGGAAAGAAAAAAAAGAAGAAAGAAAATTTGGGATGCGTGCTGATGGAAGAAAGCTGTGGGGGAAAAATTGTCCTCCTTTTCCCATCAAAATGTTGATTTTTCCCTAACTTTCTGTGCCAAAAATTTGGGCCAAGTCCTCACCACAGCGAGCAAGGGTAATGCTACTCTTGGTGTGCTCAGCACTCAGCTTGTTTTGTGTTTTGTGTTTTTATTTCTTTTAAAGACTCCTCTTGAAGGGAATGGGAAGGTGGGGCTGGGGCCACACCTGCTCCCTGGCAGGCTGCAGTGCTTTTCTGTGGTATGGCTGAAAAATACAGAAGCCCGCACGCCACAGGAGGCCCCCAGGAAGGCCCCCATGGGGGAGCAGCCAGGGCCATGCCCCAGCCTCGGCCACTGGCCTCGGGTGGCTGGAGTAGGTGTGCCCTGCACCGATGCCCCTGAGGCCGTCGCTGAATTGTCCTTCTTCGAGGCCACCCCTGACACACACACTTTGAATCTCGGTGCTGTGTTTGTTCCTTAATTTCAAACCAACAGATTTGGGCATGTCTTTGACGCAGGATCACAATTTGGATGTTAAATTTAGATGTGCGTTTAGGCTCTGTCTGATTAGAGACACAACCGAGTGTTTACGCGCTCTGTGGGGAGTTTGCATCTCTAGGGCTGAGGGCGAAGCCCCTTGAGGCTTTCTGATCCTCCACTGGTGATTAGGAGAGGAGTCTGAGTCACCACATAATGATGCACTGGTATTTCCCTTCTCGGGAGCTTGCCTTGCCTGGTGCACTCCATCCTGGCAATGGGCTTTCTGAGCAGCAAAGCGCAGCTCTGCAGCCCAGCAGGAGACACGCACGTGCTCCCTGCCTGYGCCCAGCTCCAGGAGGGCCTCTGCATGCGAGGAAGCCACAAAAGAGAGAAGCAGAGAGCTTTCTTGAGCAAGAAACAGGAGCAGCAACGTCTGAGCCCAGTGAGGTGAGGGACCCGGGGCAGATAAGGGTGTTTGATGCATGCAGCTGGCCTGGCAACCCTGAACCCTTGCTACAGGTCCCATGGAATGTGTACTAATTGCAGTCAGCATGAGGACATGGAACAGCACAGCTCAGACAACCAGGGAAGGTGTTTCTCTTAATCTACAGGCAGAAGCTACTGCATGTGCAATTCATTTCACCTAGTTTTGAGGCAGAGATTGTTGAACTCCATTTCAAGGATCCTTGAGCTTGGCAGCGCTGCCTCTCCCTGGCAGCCCTGCTCCCACCCACCTCTGGTATTTTAAGTGCTACTAGGTTTGTGTTATTTTCATGATATCTGCAACCTTCCCATCCATACCACAAGAGTCGCAGAAACTCGCCTCCTTTCTGGGTTCGTTACTGATACCTTCCAGGGAGTGGTTCCAACAAGGCTTTCCCTGGATCTGAGGCAAGGCTCTAGTTAACCAGTTTTTCCCCCTGTACAGAGCATTGTGCCCCATTTTTCTGTTGCGCTTCACCATGGCCTTTGGAGATGTCCCACTCCCATTTCTGTATCATTTTGTATAATGTGCAAAAAGTGTGCTTAAATGTGTTGTAAAAGATCCCAGAAAAAGGAGACAGAGCAGGGGGTGCAGAGTCACTCCTGGGAGATCTATTACTCTCCAAACGACGTTAAAACCATGCTGGAGAAACAGACGCAAGACACCCAACACGCCATTGTTTCCCAGTGTTCACTGTGACCTAGAAAAGAACAAACTTCAGGCTAGAAGTACTAGGTGTGGGTTTCCAGAAACCATCAGACTGGAGTCACCAGCTGGCTACACCTCCAGCTGGGGGTACACCCATCTACACCTGAACTGAACCCTGGACTTAGTGTAGTCCTGGCAGCAGRACAGATGAACCCATTGCTGGGGTGGGAAGTTAAGAGCTCTCCTGGAAGTCCCATGACACTCAAATGAAATAGGCCAACTCTTGAATGATACTGCTGCCACCAACSCTCTCCATCTCATTCTTTCTACCAAAGAATCAACTAAAAGAGGAAATGCCCAGGAAGTGAAAATAAGCGCACAGAATTGTTATTGATACAGAGATCTTCCTGTAAGCTCAGATTCAGAGCTTTCTCTTATATAGCCTTATGATGTATACACACAGCAAAGGCAATTGGTACCACACACATTTCAGAGGGTTTTCTAGAAATTATTCTTAAGACTCATGAACTTGAGAGATAAAAGCTTTAATAGTGCTGTGAGCCATACCATAGAAAAGAAGTCATTTTCAATTATAGTTAAGAAAAATATCCCTGAGCTTATTCTATCATTTCGTCACTTTTTTTCCTAATAAATCCTACAGGTCTTTTTACCTCTTTCCTCTTCCTGCCCCCAAGCAAAATGATCTATATACCAGCAGTTATCACTCTGTGATCTTTGGAAGTTTTCCTTGTAATCTCTAGGACCAAAAGAACATGAAACTGATAAAGAAGGTTGGTATATGGAAAATAAAAGGGGCTCTGCAAGGTGATATCCATCTCTTATGAGCAATAAAGACGCTAGAGAAACCCTGGTTTAAAGGAACACACATCCTTTTGCAGACATAATAATGGAGAATTTTAYAGCTGAGCTTGTGTTCCAGTTGCTAACCAACATGAGGACAAACTGGAGGGATCTTCAGCACATCAGGAGAGCAAAAACATTAGCATACCTGTTAACAAAATTCTGGTGTTTCATTCGTGAACATGGGTTCTTTGGGCCACAAACAGTGGTAGAATTTTCCCAGTAATATTGGTGTAGAAATTGTCCTAGTAGATACACATGCAGTAACAAAGGTGATGAAATAACATGCCTCAGAGCACAGGTGGGTGCCAGCAGGGGACAGGAAGGGCTCTCTGGACTAACATTGATGCTTTGGGCATGGGTCCTGCTGGAAACAGAAACTACTAGACTTCACGAGCTCCTTGTGATGTCTGTTAGAAAATTCTCCCTAAGTTCTGTCTGTGCCTTTTGCTTTTTCAGATCATTTCCAGAGGAAATGAGGCTTTTGCCTCATGCCCAATCTATGTAATTACTCTCTGTCCCTCATAATAACTGTTGAACCCATTGATCGCTTTCAACTCAGCTTGTAATTGAGAGAAAAGCTCTCAGAAATATGAGGTCATGACAGGGCTTGCAAAATGGTTAGCTGGACAGGGGAGCAAAACCCTGCCAATGCCCCCACAGGGGAAAAAGACTGGCAAAAATGAAGCCCATCTTATATATCAGGAAACCTACCAGCTAGAGTGAGGTTAAGGACATTCCAGGAGAAATTCAGAAGAAAGTTTGCATCGTGTTAAATGCCAGAGAACCCACTCCTTGCTCAAGGTTATCCTCCCATATTGAATTGCTGGAGCCCAGGAAGGCAGGTGCTCTAGCTGTAGCTTTTCTTGTGGTTGTGGAGTTCATAACATCTCTGCCTTGTGGCTTCTCTGATGTCTCATAAGAGATGAGTTCACACTGCCATTTCAGTACAATTCAATTAAAAAGTCAATTAGCCCCAGATACAAAGCGATTGGCTTCATTAACTCTGCTCTTCATAGAACAACACTGTATTTTGTTGCTGTTTTATTCTGCTGTTTTATTCTACTCTGAATTGTATGTGACTTTTCCTGCTCCACAGTCCTAGTAGACACGCACACACACAGCACACATACATCTTCTTTCTAGGTTCAGCAGTTGAAAATGTTGGAAGGGAGCAGCTCTAGGCAAGTCCCTACATGCCACAGAACTCTCAAGCCCTGTTAAGCAACAAGCAGATCTTTTAAGAACATGGTTTCCAACTCCTCAGAAGGAACTGCATGCCTTTCTGGATMTGTTAGCCCTGTCCTCCAAGATTTTCTTTCATTTGCTTTGAATTGGAAATTATGTTGTATTTCCTAGAAGTGAAATGATGTCATCACACAAATGAGTCTGAATTTTGTCAGGTATGGTAAATCCAAATTGCACTGACTTCTCTGCAAATTCTGATATTTGCACTAAGATCCTAGTGACATAGGCTGTAACTCAGCTTCAGACCATCTGTTGCAAAAAGGAATGACCACAGACAGGGAGATTGCTAAATGATTAGCATTTATTTACTAAAGAAGAAGGGATTTGAAGAAAGTATCAAATTTACAGCTTTGTATTTATCAGTAATTAGCTAACTCTCTGAAAGAATATGACGCAGATTGTTGGCTAGGCTCTGATAATCTGTTCCTAACATTTGACTTGACTTAGAAATTGAACTAGCTCTGTCTTTTAAAGAGATGAGTCTTGAAAAAGTGTCTGGAAAAACAAGTCTTCCCTGTTTAAATTAAGAAGGTGCCAAATGACTGGCAGGTACTTGATATATAATTTAAATTTAAAAGAGGAAGAAACAGTTCTAGATAAAGATCTGGGATATCTAGGGGAAATATATGCACCTATATTTAGCTTATCCCCAGTTTCAACCCCCAAATGCACATACAGCAGCACACACTTAGCTTTTGAAAAGAACAAGCCTTGATCCTTTAACAAGCTCTGCAAAGCTCACTAATAAAGATATGTCCTTGCTAGTCACATATGTGCTCCACGATTCCTTCTGTGATATCAGATTCATGTCTTTGATACACCATATTCCACCATATTCACAGTCTTTCATGAGATGTTAAGGAAGGAAGTTGATGGTGGATGGTCATGGATGGCAGATTCTCCACAAGAATTCTGACCCTGGGGCTTGGCCATGAGAAGGGAGGAACCAGAGAAATTACTCGACAACTGAAGGCAACATGGTCAAAGTGACTTGCTAGAAACCTGATCTTCAAAGCAACAGAAAGCAGGAGGCCAAGGTCAGACCTGCAGATCAGAAGAATTTTGCTGTAACTGAGATACCACTGATTAGGACCTGAACTAGAGCTGTTGAAAAGTCCATGTTGCAGAGCTGGCTTTGTAGAAGGAACTTGTACAACGTAGGAGGGCAGAACAGAAACTTCTGTTTCAAGATTGCTGTAGGAGGGGAAGGGGAAAGGGAAGACAAGCTAAGGGAAGAGACATCAAGTCACAGTTTGTCAATTGGCTCTTGAAAATGATTTGCAAGAGTTTTGTGGAGAGAGGAGTGAAGATGGAGACAGGAGGAATAAATCAGAGGTGAGGTTTGGATTGGGGCTGTGGAGTTCAAATGTGCAGTTTGACTAGGGAGAAGGCATAACTGAAGGAAGGGAGAGACTGTTTGCAAAATAGGAAGTCAGCCTGATCATGGCACTTCACAAAGAGAATCTCTACAGGGCAAAAACTGAAGGAGAGAAAGTGAACATGGGCCTGAAACATTGTGGGGCTGTGGCAGGACAGACATCTCAATGGGACAGAAGGGAGAAGGAGCTGAGCTAACAACCATGCCAGCAAAGGACAGGAAGGAGAGAGCAGAGAGGCAAAGACTGATCCTGTGCGACTTTTCCTCTAACACAATAAAACACTCCATATGTGCCAGAATTACAAATGTTCTTCCTTTATCCCCTGCAGGGCCCGAGGAGACACCACACCATGGAAGTCACTACTAAGAGGCACTTCCTGAGTTTTGCTGTTTTCCTGATGCACTGTATGGCCCGCGAGGCAAGCTCTGAAAAAGGCAACACTTCCCCTCTGCACTTCACCCACTTCTTCTATAATGCCACTATCTATGAGAATTCAGCGCCCAAAACCTACGTGGAGAGCTATGTCAAAATGGGTATTTACAAGACAGATCCTGAGTGGGACATCAGATACAGAATAGCGTCTGGGGACAACACTGGTCTCTTTAAAACTGAGGAACATGTGATCGGGGATTTCTGCTTCTTGAGAATAAGAACCAGGAGTAGCAACACAGCACTTTTAAACCGGGAGGTCAAAGATAATTATATGTTAATAATCAAGGCCACAGAGAGCACCTTTGCATATGAAGCTTGGGCCAAAGTCTTGATCCACATTCTGGACAGAAATGACTTAAAACCTCTCTTTTCACCTCCTTCCTACAAAGTGTCCATCAGAGAAGACACTCCTCTGAAAACAGTGATTGGCACACTCAGTGCCACAGATGCCGATGCTGGCCAGAATGCAGAGTTCTACTATGCACTCAACACCAAGTCTGACTTGTTCACTGTCCACCCCACCACAGGAGGGATTATGACCACAGGTAGGCTGAACAGCACCCATCGAGGCAGGCATCACCTGCAAGTTCTGGCTGTGGACAGAATGAGAAAGATCACAGAGGGGAATGGCTTTGGGAACCTGGCTAGTCTCATGATCCAAGTGGAGCCATCTGCCAGGAAACCTCCCTCTATCTCCTCAGTGAAGGTGACACCACCTGACTTAGCTGAGGATCTTCTCTATGCAACACTGTTTGTAGAAAGYGGTGACTCAGAAGCAGGGATAGATTCAGTTGACTTAGTGGACGGAGATGCAGGAAGGCATTTCAAAGCTATCAAATCCTACTTTGGGAGCAATGAGTTCATGATCGTTTCAACCAAAGATGTCAACTGGCTACTTTACCCTTTTGGTTTCAATCTCAGTCTTCAAGCCAAGGACAAGAGCAAACCACCACTGTTCTCCCCTGTTAGAGTTATCCATATACCTCCTTCCAASTATGTCTCTGCCAGATTTGAGAAAGAAGTGTACCGGGTCCAGCTCAGTGAATTTTCCCCACCTGGAAGTCAAGTTGCTATGGTAAAGATTACACCAGTCTTCCCAAATCTTAAATATATTTTGAGACCCACTCCCGACAGCACAAGCTTTAAAATCAATCCTCACACTGGGCTAATAACTACAGTCAGAGCAATGGATTTCCATGAGCAATCTCATTTTGAACTAGAAGTTACAACTACTAACAGCCACATATCTACGACTGTTGTCATTGACATCGCTGACTGCAACAATCATGCTCCAAGTTTTAGTCAGTCTTCATATCGTGGGGCCTTTGATGAAAATGCTCCTCCAGGTACCAGTGTCTTAACAGTAAGGGCTACAGATGAAGATGAAGGAGACAACGGCTTTGTGACCTACACCATAGCCAACCAGAAATCAGTTCCCTTTGTCATTGACCCATATTCTGGCATCATTTCCACCTCCAAGTCAATGGACTATGAACTGATGCAGAGATGGTATCATCTGCGAGTGTGGGCATCAGATTGGGGTTCACCCTTCCGCCATGAAACAGAGGTGTACGTCTCCCTCATGCTGAGCAACATCAATGACAATGCTCCTGTGTTTGAGAAAGCAAGCTGCAGTGGCACCATCCCTCGGGACTTTCCTGTTGGGAACCCTGTGGCCACAGTATCTGCAATTGACAGTGATGAGCTGCAACATATCAAATATGAAATCAAGTCTGGCAACGAGCTACGGCATTTTGAACTGAATCCTATCTCTGGAGTAATTTCCCTTAGAATATCTCTCAGAGATCTTCCTTCTGAACAGCCACTCTTCTACTCTTTGAAAATAACTGCAACAGATGGAGAGAACTATGCCTTGCCAACATCTGTAAATATCACCGTGGTCAGCCAAGGTCTCCCAGTCAAAATGCAGTGTGAGGAAACAGGAGTACTGAAACAACTGACAGAGACTATCATACACTCCATTGAGTCTCAGTCTCAAGGCCGTGGGCAGGACGATGAGACATCTCTGAACTTGCACCTTATAAACCATAATGCTCCAAAGTTTGATGAGAGCTTTCCACGATCTATTGACATCATAGAGACTGTTTCCATCAACTCAACTATTGCTGACCTCTCAGCTGTTGATCCTGATACTGGTTTTAATGGGAAATTGGTCTATGTGATCTCAGATGGAAATGATGACAGTTGCTTTACCATTGACCTGGAAACTGGCCTCCTTCAAGTCCTTTCTCCTTTAGATCATGAACAAACCAGCTTCTACATTCTTAACATTACTGTGTATGACCTTGGCACTCCACAAAAATCAGCTTGGAAACTCCTGGCTGTGAATGTGTTGGATATCAATGATAACACCCCTAAGTTCCCACAAGGTGCCTACTGGGTGATGATACCAGAACATGTAGCAACAGGAACAACAATAGCTCAGTTGAAAGCAGAAGATGCTGATACAGATGATAATGGGAGAGTAAAATATTCTCTCCTAACCCCCACTGATAAGTTTGCCATTAACAGTGTCACTGGAGAAGTGACTGTTACAGGTGATCTCGATAGAGAACTGTGGCCTTGCTACGTGCTGAAAATAGAAGCTAGGGACCAGCCCAAAACAGGCTACCAGTTGTTCTCAGTTATGGATCTCTTTGTAACTCTAGAGGATGTAAATGACAACACCCCACACTGCATCCCAGCCCTGAACAATGTGAAGGTCCCAGAGGACCTGCCTGTGGGAACCATTCTGCTGTTTCTGGAGGCTTTTGACCCAGACACTGGCTCTGGGGGAGAAGTGAGATACAGCCTCATTAATGATGAAGAGATGATGTTCCATGTGGATAAGCTAACAGGGGCACTGCGGTTGGAGAAGGAGCTGGACTATGAGAAGAAGGACTCTTACAATCTAACCGTGCAGGTCAGTGATGGCGGGAAGCCCTTCTCTCGCTCTTCCCTCTGCCACATGGAAGTGAACATCCTTGATGTCAACGAGAACTTGCACCCACCACGCTTTGCCTCCTTTGTCTTCAAAGGCTGGGTGCAGGAGAACAGCCCCGAGGGCACATCAGTGATGATGGTTACAGCAAAGGATATCGATAAGGGGAAAGATGGAGAGGTTCAATATTTCCTCAGAGAGGGCACTGGCCTGTCTCTCTTCAGCATTGAAAAGGATACAGGTAATGACAGCTTAGTTTAAGGGTGTACCTCAAAGGCTTCAACCACATCCAGTGTTGGGCCTTACTTTTTGCCCCAATAGGACATTTCTATATTCTGTCTATTTGCAAAGGTCTATGGATTCAAATCTCCCCTGTTTCTGCAGGGACATATAATGTGTATCCCTGTATCTGGTGGGGAGCAAGCAGGGTTTGTCTCTTTAGAATAATGTTAAATCAATGTCTGTCCTTCCCCAAAATACTCAGATCTTCCCTTTCACTTGCATGCCAAATTACTCTCAGCACAAGTGAGCCCTCACCTTCCACACAATCACATGGCCATGCAAGGTGGGAACCAAGGTTTATATCTCTATCAAAGACCAGAAAGCGGAACAGAGACACAGACCAGTCTGGCGTTAAGGACAAAATGGTATGAGTTCCTGAATCCCTCACAAACACCTTCTGTCACTCTTCTAGGAACCATCCGGACTATAGGACCACTCGATCGAGAAGGAACATCTCACTACTGGCTGACAGTGCTAGCTCTTGACCTGGGAACAATTCCTCTGTCTGCTGTGACAGAAATTTATATTGAAGTCACTGATACCAATGACAACCCACCTCAGATGTCCAGACCAGTCTTTTATGCCTCTGTGATGGAGAACTCCCCACCAAACACATCTGTCCTTCAGCTCGATGCCCTGGACCCAGACTCTGGCTCAGAGGGAAAACTGACTTTTCACATCCTAACTGGAAATCCTCAGGGACTCTTCACCATTAATCTCATTACAGGTAAGACTGACCAGACTCAGCATCTGCCTTTGGAACTTTCGAGTGTCCAGAGGATGTTACATATTCAGTACAAACAGCCCACACAGCTGCCTTTGTCACACCTTCCTTCTGCAGCAAAAGTTCCAGTCTCCAAATACACTGGGAGGAGACTAATGACTGAGATAGGCATTTCCCTGGACCTGAAGGCTTCTACTTGCAGCCAGATGGCTCTTAAAATGGCATGAGTTCTCTACTTTCAAAACGCTAAAGCGAGTCAAAGAATTGCTTTTAATCTTCCCCCTTACAAACAGCTGGCCTCTTGCACAGCCTAAGTCAGGAAACATCCTTACGGAGGTGACTATCTGTTCATGAGACAGAACAAGGCAGGATTAATGAAAATGAATCCTACTGCATGCAAAGGCTCCACCCATTCTCCAGCACTATTAATGTAGTAAATGTACTGCCATCTTCCTAGACTGTATCTTTCATCTCAGGATTAATTACCAGATCTTTCAGAGCCATCAAAAACCCACTGATGTTTAGTGTAAACAGTTTCCTTAAACTATCATAGTAGTCCTGACATTGGGCCAGTCTGGCAAAGAAAGGTGTGCCATGCCCTTCGCTCTATCAGCTTCTGGGAGAAGAGGGAAGGGAGGGCACAGAGCCCGAGTATGGGAGAGAATTAACTGCATGACTTTGATCTCCTGTGGGTGATAAAACAGTTCAATTACTGCAGTGGGATAGAAGCCTGCTCTCAGATGAGAAAGGAGCTTGGATGTACTGAAAAAGGCTACTGTAGCTCTTAATTGCATGTGCCTGTGGTGTGCCAACAACCTCCTGCCTCGTTCCTAGAGCAGATGCGATGGTTCTGTTGGAGCCAGACCTCTAGAGTTGGCCAGGGAGTTATTCAGAAAGAAATTTTTAGGATGAAACACTGAAACCCTTCTCGTTTCAAGAGATTCTTAGGGTGCCTCTGACTGGCACCATGCAGATGCACCTGGACATATTGACTAACTCTGACCAAGCTACCTCCACTGTCAGAACTTTTTTAGCCAAGTCAGAACATTGCTCTGCATTCAACTTTGCCATGTAGTCCAGATGGCCATGCACAATGCAGCACCATGAACAACTTGCATAACTGCTGGGCTCCATGGAGAGGTGCTTCCAGAGGCCCCATTTGTATGTTGCCTTTTAGATGGTATATAGACTGGAAATGGCTATAAGGATGCCATGCTAGCTCCCATCATGTGATGAGCTCTGGACCCCTGGCACTCGTGCCCCCTGCAGGAAATTCAGCCTTTTCTATGCTGTAGGCACCAGGGAAAACTTTCGCTGTAGTGTGAATGCAGCTCCACAAAGCCATACTCCAAGGCTGCTGTGTTTTTATGGTAAAACAAGTGACACCTGCAAATTCCAAACATTTGCTAGCGAGACAGCTCATCTCTAAGCCAATCCTTTAGTTCCGATCTTAGACAAAAAAAGCTCTCTGAGGTATGAGTCATCTTCTATCCATCTCCCTCTATAGTGAGGCAATTTGCATGTGAAGAGTGATACGTTTTTCAGTCCTGTAAGAAAATCATGAGCTGATCTTATCTCTTGGACAGTTGCTGGAGGTCTTGTCTTTAAATCCTGAGCTTGGAGGTTGCTTAAGGCCTTGCAAGCCTGATGAGGACTCAGTTCTCTGTTCTTTTACTTGCATGTCATCCAAAAGAACAAATGATTACCTGTGAACATAAACTGAGCAGTTTCTATGCTAGTGTTTACAGTATCTAAAGAGAAGTCATTTACTGCTGTTGCCAGAAAAAAAAAAATTATAGCTTGTCTAAATTTCTGGGCTGTAAGCAGCTTATTGGAAACACTGTGATATTTTCATTGTTTGAACAAGGACATGCAAGTGCCTCCAATAAGTAGAATAAAAACATAATCTTCTTTGATCTCATCTGGGGGTGCCCAATGGTAATACAGTGTTGGAAGATGAACTGTTGCTGTTTCAGTTTCTGGTCATTCATATTAGTGCAGGGTTGTATTCAAAATGGGTTGCCCCAATGCAGTGAAAACCAAATGACTTCAACTACATTTAAACAAAGAAGACAGAAAGCACTGCAAATATCTGAACCTTATGAAAGCTATAGTGCTATTAGACAACTTAAGTTTATTCTGGATTTTTAGTTAGGACATGTCTTTGTTTTTCAGATGCAATAAATGCATCTACTTCCTCACTGGCTAGAGGAAATGATCACAAAAAGAGCCAGTCGCATTTCAGATCTTGAACTGCTAAAGATCTATACAATCCAGATTGCCAATACTTCTTCTGAGGTCAGCGCCAAATCCTATGACTGCAGAAGAGTTTGAGTAGGCAGGGCTGCTGGTATAGGTTTATCCATGATGTAGCTCAACTGAATCTCTGTCACATTATTCAATGATAAGCAATAGTTTCCAGAGGAAACCACAGAGGCTGCTGCCCTTAGTCGTGTGATTTTAGCAAAGTATAGGATAATCTGCATTTTTCAGGAATTTCTCTAGCACTTAGATCAGAAGGGAGGCTCCTACATGTGGAGAATACTATAATCTAGACCTCTCCTCTTCTCCTATCCCACACTGTATTCCCAGGGACTTCGTTGCATCAGCACTGAAGCAAATCAGAGCAGAGGAGCCCCAGAGGTCAGTTTGGTGAGCTCCCTTGCCCGTTACTAGCAGGTCTCTCCAGGTAGGAGCCCCTTGGCAGAGGGAGAGAAGGAGGAAACTTGTTCTCATGTTGTGCACTAAGAGAAATTAAGGGCCTGATTTACTGTTACAACAGGCATGTCTGCACCAGGAATAACCCTGCAGAATAGCCCTGGATAATTATTCAGGGCACAGTGCCACACTAATGCACGTAACCTGTTTCTGGTTCTGACACCAGCTTGTTCTGCATTTGATCTAGTATCTCTGCATGGTGATGGGCTGACCAGTAGAGACATACCCAGAAAGGCCCTATGACTTCTCCTCCTGAGGACTTGGAAGGAGACAGGAATGGCTGTGATAACTGTCCCTCAGCAGGGCTTGGCTCCTCCAGCAGCCCTGAACTACCACAGAAGGGCTCTAAGCTCTTCCAGCTCTCAGTTCCCTAAAGAGGGTGGAGAAAAAGAGGGAAAATAAATGAAAGGCTAATGAGAAGAAGGAATAAAACTGCGCAATGAGATGAAAGCTTTCTGCCATCGGCAATGGAATCTCTCCAGCCCAGCCTGGCAGCTGGTGCACAGCAGCTTTTGTGAGAGACAGATAGAGAGAGAGATAGATAGATGGAGAGATGGAGAGATAGTAGGGTTTGGGGTATTCTTTTGCTGGAAAAGTTTTCAGGTTGTTTTGTGCTGGCTTTGCAGTCCATGATGTAAAGCGGGTTCCAGTCCAGACAGGACTGGGAGGAATTAGGAGATGGTGGCAGGAAAAGTTCAGACAAAGCCATTCATCCTGCCAAAAGGCTGTTTTGGAAAATCCTTTTGCCTTGGATTATTCATCTGCAACTCTTGTCCTATCTAGTGCTTGTTCTTCTGGTACTTCTCCTGCTGTGTCTGTGTCCATGGGCTTCACAAGGATGCCTGGTGCTCTCTGCACTTTTCTGCATAGAAGTGTGTCAGACAATTTGTTCTTTAAATCTGAGAATGGTTGCACTGCTGCTACCTGATCCAACATACCACAGGCTTCAGTGGAGCATGGAGTAGTGCAGAGGAGAGTCAGAACAAGAGGGGAGATGGTAAGGGAAAAGAAGAAGAGAGGGTGAGAGGGAAACAGCAGTGGGACAACAGAAAGAGAGCATTTCAGGGGAACAGCCTCTTCCCTTCTCAGGCTCTTGTGAAAGCCTCAGTGTCTGCAAACCTGGTTCTGGCTATTTTAACTATTTAAGATTTGCCTCCCTGCAGCAAGGGCAGGGGGCCAGCAACCTCCACCCCAGTCCTGCTCTTGCCAGTAAAAGTTATTATTTTTTGTTCCCTAACAACAATGCACTGTTAATTTTGCTGCTCCTGTTCCAACACGACCAGCTTTCCTCTCTCCCTTCCCAGGCTGCAAGCAGGAGAACACAAATGATCCTTCCCCATTGCTTGCATGTAGATAGGTCGCAAGAGCAGGGCTTGTGCCTGTCCACATGCAAGCAGCAGAAGGGATCATTTCTGGACCTTCAGGTGAATACAGAGCTCAACTGGTTGACAAAGGCCAATTAGGCCTTCAAATTTTTTTCAGTCTTTAGGGAACTCAGCAGAAACACCAGCACTTTCAGGGTCACCTACAAGAATACAAATATAAGACACCCATTGGACAGGCTAGTTGGTGTTTTCCAGAGGGGCAGGGAATGCACTGATAACACACATGCACACACACATGCACAAAACACTTTCATTAGCAAATAAGCAAACATTTTCCAGGGCCTAGTAAGGGGCAGCAAAAAGAACAGAGAGTAACTGTTTCCCTGGGCCACAAAACCTGACAGCAGTTCCCCTTTAATAACAGTTTCCACTTCCATTTTAGCCCTCTGGCTTAACAAGGTGTAAGTAGCAACTAATAAAAATATGCATTAATTCCAGCTGGCTTCTCTCGAGCACCACGTTCGATCCCCATCTYCCTGTCTCTCGGTGCTCAGCTGCTTTGTGAACACTGCTGGCAGTTTGTGCATCTTGGCAGCAGCACAGCACCATGGCTCTATGTGGGAATAGAGTGATTAACCGTTAACCTCAAGAGCTTTCTGATCTCAYGGCAGAGCGGTTACTGACTCTGGGGAGGAACTGAGAGCTGCAATTGGGCACAGGGTAAGGGACAAAGGGAGTTTACCATGKGTCAGGAAAAGAAGCCAATCCTTTGACTTGTGAGTCAACAGATATGAAGCTAAACCCACAAATGCTGACTGTTAAAACTCCCAGTCAGGGGTATGGCGCAGGTCTGTGATGGAGAGTAGAGTCAGCTGTTACTCCCCAGGAGATCTGAGCATCTTCAAGGGTTGCAAACATCAAAGATAACCATTAAGTTCCAGTTCACGTGCCTTCACTAAAGTCCTGCTCCCCTAGTTCCTAAAATGCTCAGCTATGATCCTGTTTTCTTTCATTTTCATCATCAGGGCATGGAAGAATTTCAGAGTGTGGCCAGGCAAATCCAAACAATCACTTTAGAGTGAAGCTTTAAGAAGTTACCTTCCATCAGCTGATATGCAGTAACTGAGTGTGCACATGATGTCAGTCCGTTGCAATTGAATTTTGCAATGCAATAGACTGAAAGTATCCACAGTATTTACATAGGTATTGGGTGGCGCCCCTGTCAGTACCAGCTGTGTGTCCTGCGGTTGTTAGGACAAAATTATTAACCATCACCAGAAGTAGCAGGAGTTTCCATCTTTGCTCCCCTGTCTCATCCAGCCTATTGGCAATGCACACAGGAATATCAGAGATCTCAACCAACCACTGCTACAGTTCCCTGCTTACGTCCCCATTAAGAGAGCACTTTCATGCTTTGCTATTATTGGAGCCCTACAGTCCCCCATCAGTCCGGGAGAGATTCAGAATTTCTCAGTCAGAGTACACTTAGGCCACTACTGAATCTTCTTCACCTGCTGAGATGTCAAAAGGGAGATTAGGGAGAAAAAAAAAATCCATGACATACACGCAAACACAGCCTTTCAAATCATCTTGTCATAACACATTAAGGAGTGTTGATTTATGATTGTAAAGGCATCAAATAAATGGTTAGTGTGGTGTCTGGTGCCAAATACGAATAATCCCAGAGAACAAGTGGTAACAGTTAACAATAGTTTTGTTCCAAGCAGCTGCTCCCTCCTTCAGCTGCCTGATATTTCTTGCAGCCATTTAAAATTTTCTCCTGTCTATCACACTCGGACAGCAATACACCAAAGAACTACAATAAAACTGAAAACAATACTAATAACGAAAAGCTTTTTGGCTTTGGACCGGACATGAGAAATGAGATGGGTTCATGCAATTCTGATTTACACGTGCATCTGATTAGTCAGATGCACACGTACACATGCTCACACCCCTGCAAGTGCACACTGACTCCCTTGCAAAGCACTTCCCAAAGTAGCATGAGCCTATATCACTACTTGCTTTTGCCAGGCAATTCTCACTGCCTTCAGACAGTTTGCGGGAGGAGGCGGGACTTCTCTTCGCTAGGAATAAACACCATGATAACTGTGACTGCCAGCAGCAGGAGGCATGGGGCTTGGGCAAAAGCACTCATAGGTGTCAGACTTGATGACTATCAGAAAACCATGCATTGTACATACAATTTCCATCATCTGTAAAACAGTTCTGAAAATGATCTAGAGCTGGTTTTCACCAGAGGTGAAGACTCAAGGCACTTGATAAGGACTATTAGCAAGCCAGACATGGAATCACAAGTTTTGACTCTGTCCTTTCTGCACTTGCATCTACTGAGCTTCACTAATTGACAGGCCAAAAAGAGGCAATTATGATAGTTTTATTTAACCTCTACTCTATAAAAGCCATAAATTTTTCCTCCTGCATCCAGCCTATCCTCTGCAGTTAAACTAATGTGTATTTCTTAGAAATCCCTAAATCTTGAGGAAAGACTTTGAATTGTTAGAGGATTCACCCTGTCTCTCAACAAGGCTTAAATAGTCATTGTCATTATCAACTGTGCACCTTATTTTTAGACTGAATGCATTTGTTCTAGTAGTAGAATACTGCAAAGAGGGTATTTCCCCAAGAGAGAAGACAAACTTTTGTCCAAACACTGGAAATTACARAGAGCAAGGTTCAAGACTGGGAAAACAGGAGTCAAGACTTGTTAAGAGGCCAAACTTCTGCCAACACACACACACACACAATGTTTCTTACTTAGAGGCATAAGTAAAGTTTTATTTTCACAGTCCTGTAGCCTTTCTCACCAAATGGCTCACCACAAGTCCTTGACAACCATCAAATAACGTAGGCAACTGGTAGATGTCCTCCCCTCCTCTGTGGTCTCTGTAATCAGAGGAGAGAGAGCAGCACCTCCACCATGTGATTCATGCTGGAAGTGGACAAATTGCTCTCTGGAGGTATCTGCGTCTTTCCTCTGGTTATGAAGGAAACCTTAAACAGCACCATCAGGTGGGCTGATGTTGGGCACACGAGTATTTAGTCAGCCTTTGCTTTCCTCAGGCACTGAGGCTTGCAGCTCAAAGGTTCTTTTTTTCTTGGCAGGTCTGATTTCTACAACTTCACAGCAGCTGGATCGAGAATACAAGGCTGAACATATCCTAGAGGTGGGTAATGATGATTGTAATTAGTTTTATTTACTTACAAGTGTATTAAGTCCTCAAAGAACTTTCCTTACAAGTTGGAGCACAGAGAAAGAATCTCATCCCATCACTGCTGGGAAAGTTAATTAAATGGTGTGTGTTGCCCTAAGAGACAGCTGCTGAAGTACTGCAGGGTTTATTATTTCCTTACTGAAAATTGGAGCAAAAGGCCTATTCTGGAAGCTGTAGGAATGTAGGAAGAGGCCTGGAATTGTCCTCTAGCAGGACGGATAATAAATCACTTGAAAAAGAGCAAGCCAGAGAAATACACCCTTATTTATCTCATCGTACCAAACACCGCTCTGTAGCTTTGCATTACCCGCCCCTGTCCTTAGCTGCTCCAAGCTATACATATTTACATTAGAGGGATCTTAAGGTGTTTTAGTACATGAGAGTGAGGATAATGCACTTCTCTGTAACTGGAACATTCTGGCAGCATGCATAGGCACAGCTAAGTGAGGATGGGTGATAACTTGCAAAGCTGCTATAATACAAATGTTTTCAATTGTGTGATCCCCTAATTACCAAAAGTCTGGCTTACTAGYGAGATCCGACCCACTGTTCCAAACTACTGCAAGCAAGAACCCTGCAGACTTGCCTTCCTGTATCTGCACAAGCCTCGCGAGATACAACCACTACATTTTACCTGTAGAAAGCAGCAGTGCCTTTGAAAATGCCGGGATACGAATGCAGATCCACACAAAAAAACTATTTTAATCACTACCCATCAGGATGAAGGCTGGCTGTTCATGTCTTAGGTCATGGCAAGCATCTCTATCACCTACTCCCTTTGCTTGCTGGCAGGTGGCTGTTTCAGACAATGGAGACCCAGCCCTGAAGTCCACTAGCAGAGTTGTCATACAAGTCCTGGATGCTAACGACAGTCCTCCCAGTTTTCCCCACAAGCTCTTCATGGTGCAGCTCCCCGAGAGGGATGCCTCGGAGACACCGCTGCCGGTCTACAGGCTGATTGCATCCGACCGTGACCAGGGCCAAAACAGCCAGATCACCTACACCATTGATGATGAGGAGGAAGGGATATTCACCATCAGCCCCACAACAGGCATGGTGTTCTCCAGGAAGGCTTTTCCTGCCTCTGAATACAACATACTCACGGTGAGAGGAGAGAGAAGCAGAGAATACCAATGGGAAGAGATGGATGTAGAGTGAAAGAGAGGGAAGGTTTCAGAAATGGAAAAGATAAAAGGAAGAAAGAGGTGGAGGAAATGCAACAGTGAAGAGAGGTTGAATGAGACAGACTTGGGTTACAGTGAGATTAACTGGGAGAGAGGGACAGAGGGAGGGAGAAAGGAGAAATGTAGAAAGTTAGAAGCTATTAAAAAATGGAGGGAAAATGTAAAATGGACTATCCAACCCACTCTCAGATTAGGATACAGTGATCCATGATCCCATCTAGATGTGGGCCTGAATCTGAACAGTCTGGGAGTTTCAGTGGTGCCTCCCTTTGGCATTCTGGTCAGGCCATGGGGCTTGGATCTAGATTTAAAGCTCTCTGATACTCTGTGGGTCTTTGCATCAAGACTTGTGGTCCAGTCTCTGCTTTGGACTGAGCCTGGCAGATTTTCTTGATGGTCAAGAGGAATTTGGGTTGCACAACTTCACCTAGGAAGCAGCCAGAACATGGCCTACTGGGACAAAATTTGTTTTGTGGGATTTTGGGCACACTCAGACCTGAAGTTCCTGGTGGGTGGGAGAAGCAGCTTACTTCAGGGCATTGAGAAGTCCAGCCAGCCCCGATTAACATGGGAGACTGCAAAAACAGCCCTTCTCCCTAACCGTGCATGCATTTCTTGGCAGGTCAAGGCAACAGAYGGAGGCAGCCCACCACTTTCCTCCCACGTGCGGCTTCACATCAGCTGGGTTGCCCGACCTGGCCCTTCCTCAGAGCCTCTAGCTTTCGATGAGCCCCATTTTAACTTTGCTGTCATGGAAACAGATCCTGTGAACCATATGGTAGGAGTGATCAGCATCGAAATGGGCCCCAGCCAAGTGTGGTTTAATATCACAGGTGAGATACAGAAATTAAACCAGCCCAACAATGTCTGGGAGAGCTTGCCCCAGCTGCCTTGGTGTTGAGCACTCGCATGCCTGAGCTAATAAATTTGTTTGCTTTAGGTGTAGGTGAGTTACAGCAAAAGCTTTCTCATAGACATTGAAAGGCTTAAACAGAAAGAGACAAAGCAGCCTGTCTAAGGGCTCCTGTGCCAAATGCAATTATCTAACACACTTTTCAAATGACATTCTGGTGCCTGCCAGTGCTGAGGCGTTCTCCAATATGCCTGAAAGGTAGCACACAACCAACCCCAGCTCTCCCTGGGAAACGAGTGACAGTGTTGGCAGTGGTAAAATATCTTGAGATCTAAGTGACTGGTATGGGTCTCGCAGTTCCCATCTTGCAGACTGCCCCTGTCTCTCCCTCCCTCCTGCACCCACAGCCCCAAGAGGGAGATGAGAGGGAAGGATTCCTTAAACAGCAGGTTTGACTTGACTGGTGGGGCTTTCGCTTCCACTTCACGGCACCCAAGAGATGACTTACACATGAAACGTGAAGTGGCTCCAGGTCCTCCTCTGAGATACCTGATGCCAAGGCAGAGGGGATGTGGGCTGCCACCTCAGGGGACTTGTCAGGCAGCATGTGTGCAGAACTGGTCCTACTAATGAGGGCCAATTGCGCTCATGTAATTTGCTGTTTTGAAGTGGTACCCCAATCTAACTTGCACAGCCTCTTCTCTGACACTGCCTGCAGGGCTTGCCCTCATCATACAAAGCCTTAATTGGGCAAGTAAATTGTTTTTCCTGTTAGTATGCTAGGGCAGGGATAATGGTGTATAAATACAATTAAACAACAAAAGATACAATGCAGCACAGAGCAGGCAATGTTAGTGCAAGGCTTATCTGGCATTAGTAGTGTCTGCTCAGGTTTGCAGCCTTAGAAGTATCTTCCCCTGAATGTTACCCCATCGTTTACTTGCTGGGTGCCTGCCTGTATGCTGGATCGCCTCTTTGGCGGCTCTTACTGCCCTAAGTCTTAGTCAGAACTCTGTTGGTTTGGAGAGTGGCGGAAGAGGATGGGCTTTCATTTCACCTGCTGAAGAAACTAAGCTTCACAGTAGCTGGAAACCAAGCAGGTAATGTAGAGATCCAGAAGCCCCTGAGCACCTGGTTTGAAAACTAGCCTCTCCCCATCAGCAAGGGCTCTGTTGTTAGGGCTGATGGTGTCTGCAAAAACACTGACTTAAAGGGCTTAAAGTCCTACTTAATGTCTTTCCTTTCCTGAGCCTCCTTTTTCCATTTGGCACCATGCAAAGGGAGCCCTTATCTCTTGTCTCAGAGGAAGGCATCCACAGGTATCTTCCTCTTCTGTCTCTGCTTTCTGTCTCTTTCCAGCAGGAAAATATTTGTCCAGATAGCTAGCAACCACTGCATTTCTCCCTCAAGGGGAGATGTGTAATTTAACAGTCAGACAGGATTTTCCCACCTGGTAGGAGAATAAGGTRGAATCCAGAGTATCTGGTAGCCAGAAATGGAGAGGCTGAGACTTGGGATAAATGGCAGAAAACTGCCTCTACCTGTCTGTATCTGAGAACAGTGCGGTGGTGTTTCAAATGCAATAGAGAAATAACAGGCAACCAGCAAGTGAGGCATAAGAAAGGAGCTACCATGCCAGGGCTGAGCAGCAATATCAGGAGGAACAGCCTTTTGCTGCTGAGCTGCTCAGGCCTGTGGTCTCCTGCACTATGCAGCCATCTGGGATGGAGGCAACAGGCCTTGCTCACCCTGGAAGCACCGTCTGCCTCCCCAACTGTTCAGGTATTGGGCTTCTTTGGGTAGCTTGCAGGCTCCCAGCCACGGCAATGGAGACCCTTGCAGACATGCCTGTGGAGTGACCTTGAGTTRGAAGCCAGCAGGAGCTTTGTTCAGCACTGCAGGACACTGATGCATGCTAAGCCTCTGATGCTGCATAGCTGGAGWCTTTGTGCAAATAAACCAGTGCCTGAATGTGCCTGTTGCAAATCTAGCCAAGATATCATATGCATAAGTGTATCCTTTCCTCTCTCCTCCCCCTTCTTTTGTCTAATTCCCCTCATCTTCCCTCTGTTCTCTCTCATATTCCTTTGTCTCTGTTTCTGATTCCCGCTTTGTGTGGCTTCTCTATGTTCTCCCTGTGTCCTGTTTCCATCCATCACAAAGTCCATCACAAGACACAGTCTTGACCTTCTAGAACTGGGGGAGACCTCACTCACGGCACTGTCCCCAAACTGCCTGTGGCCAAAGAGTGAATGCCAACACATCACTGCTCAAGGTGTATTGCCTGGCATGCCACATATCTCTGTATCTGGAGGTGAGCCCAGTGTATGGTTTGTGTACAGTCTCCAGAGGGGAGATCCTCATCCTTTAGATCTTCAGCCAGTTCCTGGCATTCCTTCCCCTGCAGAGGCTGCAGTAACCTGCAGCTTGCTCCAGAGAGAAATCTTACCCATAACTTGCTCTCCCCCATTTCCTTTTCTAATCTGTCCCTTATCCCAGGTGGTGATGATGACATGGATTTTGATATTGAAAAGAGTACAGGCAGCATGGTCATTGCAAGAGCCCTTGATGCCAGAAAGAAGTCAAGCTATAATCTGACAGTAGAAGTCACTGATGGGTCCACTACCATCAAAACCCAGGTAATGCTTTTCACTTTAATAGACCCAATCTAGAGCGAGTAAGCTAAGGGGAATCTTTCTTCTGAATCCACTGAGCTCTGGATCAGGTGCCAGGCACAAGAATCTCATTACACTGTGATCTTCCATTACAGAGGGACATGAGTCTTTTCTAAATCTCAGGTTAAGAATTTTTCATGCTGTTGGAAACACACATGGTCCTGGAAAGCCCAGCTCTTTCCTGATGATCACAGCCAATCTGTAAGGACATGTTTACAGCACAAGCCGAGTGGCAGTTCATACAGTCATTCCTCAGCTAGCTCTCAGCTGCTCGGACTAAACTGCAGCTTAGTTGGGATAACAGACTTGATATGCAGCTAGACTGTGCTCGGATCCCTGGTGGCACATCTAGTGGTGTTCCCAGGACCTGACAGACTGTGTAAAGTCAGCACAGATGCATCTATAAGAGACGAGGTCAGGACCTGCCTTGTCCAGCTCCAAGTGCATGGAGCATTAATAGTGTATCAGCAAAGAGATCCAGGAGGCTGACCAAGGCAACTACAGAAATGCTGAGTCCTCTGAGTTGCAATGTGAGAAGTAAGCACTGATGAAAGGAGGCATGCTGCACTCAGGCATGCCCCTGARCCCAGGTTCCTATGGCTGCTGAGGTTTGCCCATATTTAGCTATCCTCAGAAGGAGTGTTCAGGGCTTGATCTTTCACCAACTGTTTTCTCCATACACAAGAAWCCAAAAAGCCAGCCTTCACTGTATGGAGGAAGGCCTAGATCATGAGTCACCTATGAGTTACACTTATCGTGGGAAACTCATTGCAGAGGCTTGCAAGGGCTGATGAATGAAGAACGCAACCATTCCTGTGAAACACAGTGCTAACGGATGGCTGTTATCTCAACTATCTTAAAGTAATATTCCAAACAAACAAACAAAGCCTTGCCTTGCCTGATGTGCATTCCCTGCCACCTTGCATCTCATCCCCAAGTTTATTTTGGCACTCAAAGCCACTGGCACATGTCCGCAAACCTGCTTGTGCAAAACACCTATGGCATGTTCAGGTTTGTTAAAGGAAGCAATTATTACACTTGGTTGGGACTTCCTAAGAGGCGGTCAACAYATCAGTAGGGAGGTAGGGGACAGTCAAGGTACGAAAACAAATAGAAGGAACCAGGCAACCTTGCAAGCAGAATTAGGGTTGGCCATCCACAGGTTTTTGCTGTTAAATGCAGAAGGGAAGATTTGTCTGTAATAAATGTAGACTGCAAGCTTTGCTTCTAAATACCTTCTCCGTGCATGTGCTGCTTTTGAGATATCCCAGCCCTTCCCTTCTTTTACCAAATATTTCCCTTCTGTCAGTGTGGAGGCATCAGCCAGCAAAGCCTAGCACCATGGCTAAGTGAGTGCTACTTTACAGGGCACACTATGAAGGTTTCCCTGTGTGCCAAGTGCAGGCATGTTCAGTCTGAATGGCTTTGCAGACTGGARAGAATAACAAAATGAGAGGAAGCAAATCAAAAATCACCAAGGGAAAGCACAGCAGGTGTTCCTCTGAGAAAGGTATGAAAGGGCTGCCAGTCACTAAGGATGGCAAAGCCCCAAGAACTGAAAAAACTGTGACTGTTACAGAGCTCAGAGCACTACCCCACCCAAGAGGGATTAGAGGCTGAGATTTTGCATGGATACATAAATCGGGTTGCTCCCAAGTCTCTGCTGCCCTCACTGTGTTGTCTCCCCCACAGGCCTTTATCCATGTGATTGACATCAACCAGCACCGTCCCCAGTTCCTGGAGAGCCATTATGAGGTGACAATTCCTGAAGATACACCCTCGGGGAGAGAAATCCTTCAAGTCAGCGCAACAGACAAGGACAAAGGGAAAGGGCTCATATACACCATCCACAGCAGCATGGACCCCAAAAGCACAAGACTTTTCCAGTTGGATCCAAGCAGTGGGGTCCTCACAACAGCAGAAGGGTTCAGTTCCCAGCCCATGCCACAGCACACCTTAACAGTGATGGTGAGTTCTAGTCAAAGCCTGCTGAGTCCATCAGCTTAGCCAGGATATAACTGCAATATAGGTTGCTTGAGAATTTCAGACTGATTCTAGTCTTTGTCAGAGGTTTTGTCTAGAATGACACAGAAGAGGAAAGCAGGGTTAACTTTTACTATATAACCATTCTGGGTAGATCTGGTCGCAGCTGTTCTCATACAGATTAAAAACCTACTATTGTCCCCTGACAGCAGATGAAACATAGGAACATAAGAATATAAAAACAGCTACATCAGATGAGAGCAAAGAACCATTTCACCCAGTACCTTGCCTCTCTCAGTGGCTGATAACAAGTAGTCAGGGAAGAATATAACAACAAGGAAAGTTTGTAGTGATACTTCCCAAGGATATTCATCCAGCCACCCGTCATTTGCAGCTCAAGGATTTCCTGAACCAGAGTTGATGCCTTCATATTTAATAGCCCTTGATGGAAATTTTGTTTCATGAATTTCTCCAATTGTTTTTTTTAAAGCCTTTTGAAAGCTTGCTGCATCCACAAAGTCCTGTGGCAAGGAGTTCCATAGAGTCTAACCATCTGTTGAGCCCCATCACCTGCTCGTTTCATTGGAGGGCTACTGGGTTCTTGTACTGGCAAGCATGGTGAATAATTGTTAAGTTTTGCTTTCAACTCCAAGGCTATGCTTTGGCTCTGAAACTTGTAGGCTCACTGCCATCTGAGGGGTCGGTACAGCTGAAACACACTGGCCTCTCTAAGAATCCTGATGAGCTATTGGAAGCTTGGTGCAGGAAAGGCTGCCTGCTCCCTGAGTGTGATGGTACCKGCTCTTTCTGTCGTTCAGGTACGGGACCAGGAGGTCCCCATCAAGAGGAACTTCGTTCGGATTGTCATCCATGTGGAGAACAGCAACCTTCACCCTCCACAGTTCAGCAGCATCCATTATGAAGCAGAAGTGCTGGACTCAGCAGTAGTGGGCACAGAGGTTATACAAGTCAGAGCCCTTGATCCAGACCAAGGAGCCAATGCTGAAATCCACTACTCCCTACAGGCAGGTGAGACCCATGCAACAAGGCAGTCTTTGCTATGAACACATCTGCATTTCCATGCTCTAGTGGTGGACATACAGTTGACCAGCTTTCTGTATTTTATAGGATACACCTACATAGACACTGGACCAGATCAGTCTTCAGGGTGTTACTGCTCTACAGATGTTCCTTGGGTATACAGTTAACCTCTCTAATTGACAGCCAGCCAGACTGCAGACAGCCAGCATAGCTGGGGAATTGAGTGTTCCTGGATACCTTAAAAAGTGTTATGACCTGCTAGGGAAAAAGAATCAGAATATACTATATCTCCTTAGTGAGATTGTTCTGCTTGCTTCTGTTGGAAAGAAGAATAGTAAATAGCTGCATGCTTCTTAACTGTGATTTCCTTTTTATCCAGAGAAAAGCTGGAGATAGCAGGTAATTTTCGTGTTATAGAATATTACCATCCTTCCTTAGGGATATAGTTCAATGCTGGGTCACTGCTCTAAGCAAAAATGTGACTGGACCAGTTGGAACAACTTTAAGTCTGCTCTTCCCAGCCACAGGAACTGACTGATGGATCACTATCCAGTTGTTAGGCAAAAGTACTCACATTCCCACACGTCATTATCACTTGCACCAGTTCTACCAAGAAATACGTCCTCGAGAAAAGTGGAACACCCTTTCACAGCAATGACTGATGGTCTTTTTAGGTCATACAAGCTTGGTGGGCAACTATTTTAACATAGTAAAGGTTAATACACAAGTACTTATGACTGTGTCACATTGACTATTTAGCACATAAGCTCTTTGCAGGATATGAACCAGCCTTTGCTCCATCTTTCTCACTGCAATTTAGATCAAGTACTGAGAAATTTAATTGCTCCTGAAGTATTGGTAATTATAAGCATGACAGGGCTTGAAGAAATTAGTACATTCTGTGCTACCACGTTCTGCACATTAGGCGAAAGTTCCAAGCATATGTGCCACCACTAAGAATTACTTAGAAACTAATCAAGATAGCATGCTGTCTCCCAGTGCAAGAAACAGATGATGATTAGTGCAAACTGCTTGGTCTGAAATAAAGAGCATCAATGCAAGAGGCTCAGAAAATCAAGACCAAGAGAATATCTGCATTCTTCACTTTGTTATTTCTCTTACTGCAGGTAATGGGGAAGGTTTCTTCAGCATCGACCCACGTTCTGGAATTATTACAGTTGCCCAGAAACTGGACCCATCCAAGCAAGACCGATTTACTCTTATTGTAAAGGCAGAAGATCAAGGGTTCCCTCAGCTTAAAGATTCTGCTACCATACATGTCCACATTAGACCCTCTGACAGGACCCCTCCAAAATTTCCAGAGGCTGAATACATCACAGAGATCAGTGAGTCCACTGCTGTGGGCTCTCCTCTGATTCAAGTTTCAGCCACAAGCTTGTCACCAGTCAGCTATGAAATAAAAGATGGAAATGGAGATGGAGTGTTTTCCATTAACTATCAGTCAGGYCTGATTTCCACTCAGAAGAGCTTAGATTTTGAGCAGGTGTCTTTTTACCAGTTGAAAGTCCGTGGCACCAACATGGCTGGGGCCTTTATGGACACAATGGTACTTATCTATGTCATAGATGAGAATGACAATGTGCCCATCTTCATTAAGCCTTCCTTTGTTGGCTGGATCATGGAGAATGCTCCATCACAAAGCATGGTTCTAGATGAAAGCAATGCCCCACTGGTGACCCATGCAACAGATGCTGATCAAGACTCCAATGCTCTGCTGGTCTATGAAATTTTGGAACCAGAGGCACTGAAATATTTTACAGTAGATCCCAGCACAGGGACACTTACCAGTCGTGCTGAAATAGACTATGAGCTCACTCCAGTCTTCCACTTCAGTGTACATGCCCACGACAGTGGAAATCCCAGCCTATTTGCATCCAAGCCAGCCAAGGTCACAATCCATGTTAAAGATGTGAATGATTCACCTCCAGTCTTTTTCAAAGACACTTATGAGCTTTCTGTCTTGTTACCTGCCCACCCAGGGATGGAGCTTTTGTCAGTGCAAGCAAAAGATGCAGATTCAGATGTGACCTATAGCATCGTGGAAGGGAACCTTGATAATGCCTTCTATATCCACCCACTCACAGGTCTCATCTCCATTCTTAATTCTACTGGCCTGGGAAGCTATCGTGAATTTATGGTTAGAGCTGGGGATGGCTTATATAAGAGCACTGCACAGGTTAAGCTAAATTTAACTCAGGCACAAGGTACTGGCTTAAAATTCGATCAAGATGTATATACAGCAACCGTGATGGAGAACTCTACAGATCAGAAGACTCTCACTGTTCTTGGGGTAAAGGGATATCAGCTAAATGAACCGCTCTTCTACTCACTTTTAAATGGAAAGGAAAGGTTCAAAATGATCCAGGCATCCGGAGTACTCCAAACCAAGGGTGTGAAATTTGACCGTGAAACACAAGACATGCAYGAGGTAGCTGTGGAAGTGAAGGACAATAGGAAACCACCAAGAGTGTCCCAAACCACAGTCAAGGTTTATGTAGAGGATATCAATGACAATCCACCTCACTTTGAGAATGTGCCATATTATACCTCAGTGCAGGATGGCACGGAGCCAGGTGATGTACTTTTTCAGGTGTCAGCAACAGACAAAGACATAGGGGATAATGGAGCCATTACCTACTTGTTTGCAGAGGACTACAAGTATTTCTGGATTGACCCCTACCTAGGAGACATCTCACTTAAGAAACCTCTTGATTATCAGGCTTTAAATAAATACAACCTTCGAGTCATTGCTAAGGACAGAGGGGAGCCTCCTCTCCAAGCTGAAGAGGAGGTTGTGATCAGTGTAAGGAACAAATCCARTCCTCTGTTCCAAAGTTTTTACTACCGAGTGAAGGTGCCAGAAAATATCCCCCTGTACACATCTATCCTCCACATACAAGCCCGCAGTCCTGAAGGCTTGCGCCTCATCTACAACATTGTGGAAGAAGACTCCCTGAAACTGTTCAGCACTGACTTCAAAACTGGTGTCCTTACTGTCACAGGCCAGTTGGACTATGAGCTAGAGACGAAACACACATTCACTGTTAGAGCCACAGACACAGCACTCGGATCCTTTTCTGAAGCCATAGTAGAAGTGGAGGTAGAGGACATTAATGACAATCCCCCCATATTTTCTCAGATGATCTACATGGCATCTGTCTCAGAGAGTTTGCCTGCACAGACCCCTGTTGTCCAACTCTCTGCTTCTGATAAAGATTCGGGAAGAAACAAAGTGGTCTCCTATCAGATCTTGGATGATGGTTCAGATAGTGCCAAGTTCTTTAATATTGATGCCAGCACAGGACAAATAACAACAGCCCAAGCACTTGATTATGAGAAAAATCAACAGTTTCGCATGAAAGTAAGAGCAGTAGATCATGGGATGCCTCCACTTAGCAGTGATGCCCTGGTAATTGTAGATGTGACAGACATCAATGACAATCCCCCTGAGTTCAGCCAGCTTCAGTATGAAGCCAAGGTAAGYGAAATGGCTACATGTGGGCACATCGTGGTAAAAGTCCAGGCCCTGGACCCTGATAGCGGAGATACCACCCGACTGGAATATGTGATACTCTCAGGTAATGACAATAGACATTTCACCATCAACAGCACTTCTGGAATAATATCTATGTTTAACCGCTGCAGAAAAGACTTGGAGTCATCTTACAACCTCAGAGTTTCTGCCTCAGATGGAGTTTTCAAGAGCACTGTGCCTGTATACATCAATACCACAAATGCCAACAAATTCAGCCCATCTTTTCAGCAGAACATGTATGAGGCAGAACTGGCAGAAAATGCTGAGATAGGCACCAAAGTGATTGAGCTGCTGGCTATTGACCCAGATGGTGGCCCATATGGCACCATAGATTATACTATCATAAATAAACTTGCCCATGAGAAGTTCTCYATAGACAATAAAGGCCGTATCACCACACTGCAAAAACTGGACAGGGAAAACTCTACAGAGAGAGTCATTGCCATTAAAGTCATGGCCAAGGATGGGGGTGGGAAGGTGGCATTCTGTACTGTCAAAATAATCCTTACAGATGAGAATGACAACCCACCTCAGTTTAAAGCCTCTGAATATACGCTGTCCATCCAGTCCAACGTAAGCAAAGGTTCCCCTGTCATTCAGGTACTGGCTTATGATGCTGATGAAGGTGCAAATGCAGATGTGATTTACTCTGTTGACTCTGTGGAAGATGTGGCAGAAGACCTTGTTGAGATCAATGCTGCCACTGGGGTTGTTAAGGTCAAGGAGAGCCTTATTGGTTTAGAAAACAGAGCCTTTAACTTCAAGGTGAAAGCTGAGGATGGCAGACCCCCTCACTGGAACTCCCTTGTCCCAGTGAATCTTCAGATTGTCCCCCGGGAGGTGACATTGCCAAGGTTTTCTGAGCCCCTTTATACATTCTCAGCATCCGAGGACCTTCCAGAAGGATCAGAAATAGGGTCAGTCAAAGCTTTTGCAGAGGATCCCATTATATACAGCTTGGTAAAGGGAACCACCACAGAAAGTAACAAGGACGAGGTGTTCACACTGGATGAGCAAACAGGGGCTCTGAAAATCAAAAAGGCTGTGGACCATGAGACCACCAAGTGGTACCAGATTGATGTTATGGCTCACTGCTCACATCAGGAGACTGAACTTGTCTCGCTGGTCTCTGTGAACATCCAAGTACAGGATGTCAATGACAACAGACCTGTTTTTGAGGCAGATCCATACAAAGCTTTTGTCATGGAGAACATGCCATCAGGAACCACAGTCATTCAAGTGACAGCTAATGATCAGGACACAGGAAATGATGGACAGGTAACCTACAGTTTGGAAGCAGAATCTGGCAACCTCCGAGGACTCTTCACTATTGATGGTGAGAGTGGGTGGATCACCACACTGAAAGAGCTGGATTGCGAAGCTCAGGAGATCTACCGTTTTTATGTGGTGGCCACTGACCATGGCAGGAAAGTCCAGCTGTCTTCCCAAACCCTGGTGGAGGTCACTGTCTCTGATGAAAAYGACAATGCTCCACAGTTCACCTCAGACTTCTATAAAGGGTCGGTAATTGAGAATGCGGAGCCAGGGCAGGTTGTTATCACACTGAGTACCATCGATGCAGATATTTCTGAGCAGAACAGGCGGGTCACATGCTACATAACTGGTGAGTTCTTCCTAACTTTTATTCTTCAGTGGACAAGAATAATTAGTGTCATGTCAAAGTCAGGTTTTGATACAATGTCTTATAGAATATTGATATACAAATAGTATTATACTAATAATTCCATCAGAACTACGAGATGTATTTTTCATACTTATTTGGAAACAAATAAACMCAAAATTATATAAGTAATTATACAATATTGGAGGTATATTTATACACATTTTCTTATTAGCTAAATAATTATGACTGTGTAATTGTAATGCCTATTGCATGGACACAAGCAGTGATACAGCTGGAAGGAAAGTTTCTTCTGCAGAGATCTGTGAGCTGTATTTAAGTTCTTTGGCCCTGCTTTTTTTCTTGCAAACATTGCCCTGAGTTTACACATCACACATATGTATGTTCTGCATATATTTTTTATAACTGTATACGTGCACATAGCATGTGTATAACTTTCTGGTATTAAGCGCATTTCCTACAAAGTCAGTTTAACTCTGACTTATCAAAAAATTAGTCCTCAAATATATGGAGCTGCACTTTTTTTCCCCAAAGACTGCAGTTAACCACTTTGCAGGCTGGTGGATGTTTGAGACTGCTATATCAATCTTAGTTAAGCTTTTGACTAGCAAGAAATACTAAAGATGGCTCTTGCATCCCTGGAACATCAGTTGTGCCAACTAAAATTAACCACTGTTCTAAAACAACAAAAAAGGTTACACTGARCATTCATCATGCATCTGTACAAGTAGAAGCTTGAATTTATGGTAGTTTTTGACCCCAAAGGGTCTTTCTCAGGCCTGGAACAAATACTTCAAATTAAAATGTTTTTTTCCAACTCAAACAAGACACTTCAGGGTCAAAGCACTCAGCCTGATCATGCTATAGCCTGTTATCTATCAGTATAACCATTCAAAACAGAACAGGAATGCTGGTACTTTCAATTGTTTTATGGCATGCCTAGGTATTTGTAAGCCTTTGAGAGGAAAGATTCGTTTCTGTAGGAGCATTTCTGCTGTTTTAAAGGTACTAGTAACTTCCACTTCAAATTACGATCAAAAAAGGTGCACATTTATGTCTGCGATGATTAACATACCTTCCCTCTGCCTTGTACTTACAAGCATAGATCAAACTCTACACAACAAACACATAAGTATGACTGCAGTATAGCGCTGCAGCAAAAGAACCTAAGAGGTGAACAAGGAGCTAACTTCTCAGTGCTCAAATCCCTTCAGACCCAAACAGAGAAGACCCTTCAAGCACTAGCCTAGAAGAGCGTCCACCAGTTTCTTGTCCATCCAGTCATCCGTTAGTGAAGAGCCCAAATTTCCCTGATAGTAAGAGAAAGAAGAGTGGTACAGAGAGGAGATCTGTCCCAGATCATAAACTGTTTCCCCAAAGTAAGACAGAGAATTAGTGGAAGAGGTCTTCCTCTCTGTTCCTCTCATGGGCATTGTGGTAGGAGGCAGGGCTAGGATTCTGGTGTCGCACCACAAGTTGTGCTACCCGGAAGAATAAGGGCTCTTAGTCCACTTCCAGGGGAGTTGCATCAGGAGGACCTAAGGTCCATCTTGTCCAAAAGCTCTCTGTGGCCCTGCTGGTATCATAGTGATGGCTGTGGAGCAGCTACCTCATATGCACATTGATTTCAAATGCAGGAAACTAAATCTGAATATGGGTTAGAGTCTCCCAATGTCAGAAGAAGAGCTAACAGAGGCCTTCCGGTGCCTCCAGATTCACAACCACGTCACCCTAATTCAAATGAAAGCAGAAAGAGAGTGAACATAACTTACCTGGCTGTGCACAGCCTTTTAGAGTCGAACATGAACAAGCCCTGCAGCCACCTCTCTTCATTGCCTCCCATTACCTAATGTGCTCCCTCCTTTGGCCCAAAGGCTTGGGTTCAGCAGAGGACACGAGCTCTTTGCCAGAAAAGAGGGATTCTCCAGGGGTAGCAGCCACCCCTTTTATAATCCACTTTGTCTAACATCAGCAGGAGAGACATGAAGCTGATGGATTGGAGAGCCTGCCTAGCCTGGATTTATCTGGGTATCTCAAAATTTGCCCCTTATAAAATCAAAACGTAGCCCCAGATAACAGAGCTCTATGTTAAATGCATCTACAAGTTAAAAGCAAATGAAACTAAACATGGTACTGTAACAATAAGACCCAACCAATGTTTGCAGGATATTTATAACTCTCAGGTCCCTTTAAGAATATACACCARGAAAGACTGACACGCTTTAGAAAGTGACAGAGAACACAGTTTTGTGGCAACTAATATGCACGTCTGCAGAACATTACACAGACATTTCTGCAATTAGGAGCTGTTCCCTCCTTCCAACCCCTTCCTCTCCTCATTGTAGGATTCAAACAGTAAATAACAGAAACATGAAGCGTATTTCTCAGGGTCTGCTGTGCAGTGAGGAGGAGCCAACTACTCCCCACCCAGTCAGTACAATACCAATGCACTTTCTGTGTCACCACTGCAAGTCCGTCGGCTCTCATAAAGGACTGGGAGCGAACATGCATATATCCCCATCTCTTGTCACTTCAGATTTTCAGCACCATGTAAATGCCTTTTTTCTTCATCTTGTCTCCTGTACCCTTCTAGAAGGAGATGTATTAGGACAGTTCACAGTTAACCAAATCGAGGGAGAGTGGACAATTTCTTCTAAGAAGCCTCTGGATAGAGAAGATACAGAGAAATATCTCCTCAAGGTTATGGCTTCCGATGGAAAATTTCAGGCTACCACTGAAGTGGAAATTTTTGTTCTGGATATCAATGACAACAGCCCTGAATGTGGTCAGGTAAGACATCTGTGCCGGTATATTAGGGGGCATGAGGAAGCAGCTGGAAAGAAGTAAAAGCAACAGAGAGGAAGAAAGGACAGAAGGAGCACGTGTGAAGAGGTTTGACTTGTCATAATTTTTCTCACATGATCCTGTTGCTTTGATTGTGCTTAGCACTTTTAATTAAGCTGCACGTCAAGCAAGAACATTAAATCTAGCCTCCAAGCATGTTTGCCAGCAGTAAATGAGTGCCTAAGCATTATGAAGGATAATTTTTGGAGATAAACAATGCCAGGAAGCCTCCTGGGTAGGGGCATGTAAATTACCAAGCTTTATATCCTGCTAAGCTAAGAGATTCCCATCAGGAGGTTTGTTACTGTACAGAGAGCAGATCGCTACCACGGATTTCACTCGAGGTGGAAAACAACAGAAGTGGTCACTTCCTAAACTTTCAAAGACCTGTGTGAAATGAGTGCACTGGTCCCAGTCAACTTCCCAGCAGCCAGYGACCCTCATCTCAAAGGCACTGATGCGAATTACTGACCTTCGCATGCTCACAGCAGAGATAAGGAATGGGTACTGAAATATCACCATAGCACTCTATAGCTCCCCACCCTACTGTAAGAGTAAGGATAACAGAGATTATATCTATCATTTAACACTTGCTAACAAAGAAACTTCAGGTTTAAAAGGACCTCAAGATGGCAGCTACTCCATCCTCCGGTCTCAAACAAGAACTGATCTATCAAAACTGTTTGTCTAACCCATTCTTAGAGACCTAGAGATGGAGGTCTGCAGTCTTCCTTGATAATCTGCTACTCAGTTTTACTGCATCATCTGTCAGACAGCTTCCCAAATGTTGAATGTTCCTAGAAACCAGGTTGCTTCTTCACTCGATGCAGCAGCCTCTTACAGAGCATCAAAGTTAAGATGATTCCTGTCAGTTTTTTTTTTTTTTAAGCTAAATAGCACTGATTAGGTCAACCATAGGTCACATTTTGTAGATCTCCAAACTCTCTCCAAGTGGTCTACATTCTTYCTGAACTGTAGTTTTCACAGTTGACTGCTGCTCCAGTTGGGGCTTTAAAAGTGTCAAACATAACAGGCTTGTCTTCCAGTCTGCACTCATATATCCTGGTATTGTGGTTTTCTTTCACAACAGCAAGACATTAGGCACATCGTGCTCCACTGTAAACCACATGGTTTATCCTTTTCTATGAAAGTTCTGCTAGTCTGTTTTCCCCTTATTGAATGAGGGTGAGTGAAGGTGATTTGGAGATAGATCAGAAGCCAATGACACCTTCTGTACTTGCCAGATATTCTATACTGGGAGAGTCTCTGAAGATGCCCTCCCGGGTCTTTTCATTTTGAAAATATCAGCGACTGACCCTGATGTTGGCAGCAACGCCCAGATAACATACAGCCTCCATGGCCCCGGAGCAGAGGAGTTCCGACTGGGCCCGCATACAGGTGAGATCTGACCCTGCCCCATGGCAGTATAAGGGAAACTGGATGTTTTTATTCTCTTCCTCGCCAACCAGAGAGATACCAGCTTCCAGCCACAGCTTACCACTTATCTTCTCTTGAACAAACAAAAATGACTGTTCATTTTAACTTTCCCAAGCTAGCAGGGGATGACAAACAGCAGTTTTATTGCAATATGGTATAGAGGAGCACTTGTTACGTGTCTTCCTGCTAGCTTTATTTACAAATGTTTGGCACTAACATTATGAAAATGAAGGGCAGACACTATTGCTAACAGCCAGACCCCAAGGAGGAGACATAGGCAAAGTATTGAAGCACTGACTTGAGCTAGAAACGTAAGTTTTGGTCTAAACTCTATAGGGAAGTCTTAGCGGTCTTGGAAGTGTATTTGCTGATCTTGGTTTCCTCCTTTCCAAATAGATATACTGATACTTCTAGAGATCACTTGGGGTTCGTTACATTGCAGGAAGCTTAAWTCAGCAGGGTTTACAAAGGTGTTTAGAAGTACAATTTATTTATGAGCACCCATATCCCATGATAACATCCCTCACATAAAGTTCAGCCTGACTTGTAAGACTGGCAATGATCTGAAAATAGCTCTGAGCAATGCGGCATAGACACATCACCACTATTAACTGGATTAGAACTGGTGTTCAAACCCAGTCTGCTGTCTCCCATGGTTCAATCAGGAAGACAGCATGCTTGAACCTCTCTAAACTCTCCTAGACTGCAGCTGCAAGAGACAAGACCATCTCCTCTTATTTCCAATAGGGGAGCTGACCACTTTTGCACCTCTCGACCGGGAACAGAAACCTATGTACCATCTTGTTGCCAAGGCGACAGACGGTGGAGGCCGTTCCTGCCAGGCAGATATTACGCTTATCATAGAGGACACGAATGACAATGCACCAAGATTCTTCCCAAGTCACTGCGCTGTGGCTGTTTTTGACAACACCACAACAAAGACACCCATAGCTGTGGTTGCTGCCAGGGACCTTGATGAAGGTGAGTCAGAATAGGATGCATTTTTTTTACTACAGTTCATCTTTCATCCTGAATAGAAACCTTTAAAAGCTAGGGAAGGGTTGCAGCAACGGGCATAGATGATTGAATCTTGGCAAAGACAAGCACCTGAATCTCATCACTGACACGTTCCTGACTTGTGGGCTGGCATCAGCATTCTTGCAACCCTGTAGGAAGTGCAATGTCTGTAGAAACATGCACAGACAGACATTGAGGACAAGTTCAGAAACTGTACTATGACACAACTGACTGTAAAACAAATTTTATCTTGGATCCAAACTGGACAGAAATCATCCTAAAGACAGAGACTGAGAACCCACATAATTGGGAAGAAAGGGGACTTTGGATCTGCAAGGGGCAGATGATATGGTTGGAGTGGTCCTTCTGAAGATGCAGAGATTTTTCCTGTGATTTCAGATTCTCAGAAAAAATAGCTAAGGCTCCTTTAGAAGAGAGTTTCCATTAAACCTCCAAAGCAGAGATTGAACTTACAGTAATAGAGAAGCAAGATAATATTTATCTACTGTTGGATGGGAAATGAAGTTTACAAAGGAATTAAAAATGGGAAGCACCAGTACATACAGACAGGTGATGCTGATAGATGATAGTGAGGGTGGCTAGATAATTGAATCTGCAGGAGGACAGGAGCAYGCTTGAAGGAGATCTTCATACAGCCTCCATTTCCCCTGAGAATTTAAATTCACATAGGTACATGTAGTCCTAGTGGGTTTAAAAAAAAAAAAGAAAAAGAAACAGCAGCATTCCTACCCATGGATTAATGCAGTCTGTCACGGTATCCTTCCAGGTCTCAATGCYGAAGTGGTCTATTCTCTCTCTGACTCCGCCAACGGACACTTTTCAATTGAGGAAACAACAGGGGTGATTCGTCTGGAAAAGCCTCTAAAGGACTCTCAGCACTCGGCATTTGAGCTGACAGTCTGTGCCACAGACCGGGGCACCCCAGAGCCCCTCTCTGCTCTTGGCACTGTCACTGTTTCTGTGGTGGATCTAAATGAATATCTGCCTGTTTTTCTGGCCCCTGAATATGTGGCCGTGGTAAAAGAAGATGTGGCTGTGGGCACGGAGGTTCTCAACTTGTCAACGCTGACGAGGGACAACACAGAAAACACAGAGATCAAGTATGAAATTGTGAATGGCAATGACCACGGGAAATTTCAACTCAACTCAAACACAGGTAAGATGGTCTTGTGCCCAGAAAGGTCCAGACTGACCCAACATCAACAGCTGTCCTYGTCTGCTCCTTCTCCTGTTCTTCTCCATTTGGTTTGCACTTCTTTCTCTCTTTTCCCCTCTGACTTCAGCCATTTTAAARTATTGCACTTGCTCTTTTCCTGCCTTTGCTCTTTGATACTGATCCACTCATGTGATTCTTAGACTGCTTTCATCTTTTCTTCCCCCTATTTTCTCCTTATCTTTCTCTGAAGATCTTTCCTATCTTCTTTCATTCCCATCCCTCTCTCTCCCTGCATGTGTCCTCTGATCTTTTTCTTCTCCCTCCTATCTTCCCAGCCTTTAACACCCCTCCCTATTCTTTTGCTGAAGGGTGCCCATGTGCATATCAGAGTGTGTGTGTGTGGGGGGGGGGGATGCTGGGGAAGAAGAATAATTTCAGCACACTTCATTTTAAAAAATAGCTTCCCCTGATGTTCCCAATTAGTCCATCTTGGCCACAAATCTTTTCTGCTCCTACACTGAGTACAGCATGGGGGATAGGGAATACAGTCTTCTCTTCTACCCTAAATTTTACCAGCCAAGTCACTTAAGGCCTGATTCAAATCTTACTGAAATCAACAGAAAGATTCCTCTAATACCTCTGGGATCTAAGACAGCTCTATGGGAATGAGGAATACATGGAGAATAGGGTGGGAACATTTTTCCACTTCATAATGCTGGAGGTGATTTCATTTAAAAACCTTCTCCGTGCTGATCCCACAAGGAACCTGTAGCCCAGGGTAACATGCAGTTATATGAGGTAGTGCTCAATGAATGTGGAAAATACCATCCGATTAACCAAGAGCAGGTATCGAGCCAGGTTTAGTAGCTAAAGTAAAGCACTGCTCTGTTTGCACAATGATCTGATAAAAGCTGCCCATCACAGGGCCAGTGTTAGCTCCCTGAAACAAACCCTTGGCTGCATTATCAGTGGCCTTCTGCCCTTGGCTGTAACATCCTGACTCAAGGTGCCTTCCTCAGCTTCTCTGTCCCCAAAGACTCTTGCTAGTTTTTCCACACCAGTCTTTTCCTTACTACATACCTCTTAAAAGACACTGAGCAGGGTCTTTTCCAGGGAATAATTATGTGAAATTTGCAGTGCTAATCTCAGAAAAGCATTGAAGCACTCAGGCATGTTTTTGGTTTTTTTGCTTTCACTTTGCTTTTGCATTTGTTTTGCTTTTGCTTCATTTCATATCTTCCGTCCCTGTTYCTCTCTCATCTTCCGAGATAAACAGCCTCCTCCTTTCTTCCACGCTGCATCCCAAGCTTCACTTCCAAATCATATAATCTTTCTATGCACCTTTTTCTCCTGCACAACTCTGCATCTGCTTCTCTAAGACACAGTTCAGTGATACTGTACTACTGTCTTTGTCACAATTTTCAATAGCACTGTCGGATTCTCATCCGATTTTGTCCCTGATTCCTGAAGACCTTTCAGAATGTGAGGTTACTTTACCTCTTCAAACACTTGATAGCAGAATGAGGCAGGTTATGGCAGAATCAGTTTGCTTATAGTTTTTTTTTAAATGTGATGCCAGGATTTTCAATCCCTTGATTTAACCAGATAATGTCAAAGCTAGGTCAGTTGCACCTCATTCTGTGATTATCAGCTGGCAGTTTGGCAATTATCTCAGTAGATCTGCATTATTCCAAGAATCCTTACATTATCTATTCAGAGTATCTTCTGCCCTTTTCTATCCATCTGCCAATGCAGGTGCCTTATACATAAATGGAAGCTTGGACTTCGAAGCCAGTCACGAATATTATCTATCCATTGAGGGGACAAGGAAGGGCTCAGCTTCTCTGAGTGATGTCACCATGGTGGTGATCAACATCACTGACATCAATGACCATGCGCCAGAATTCATCCAAGACCCTTACTTTGCTGATATCCGGGAGGATGCTGCAGTTGGAGAAATCATCCTCACGGTATGATAAAGAACCAGGCCAGCTGTCTTTTTCTCTTYTTTTACTTATGTTACACAGTATTTGCTCTGCCTTTGCATAGAGATACCTCAACATAGCCACTGAATGAAAAGGGGATCCCCATCTTCAATAGCGTGCACTGGGACTGACACAGACAGCAGGTTTGTGACATTCAGCACTTAAGATCCAGACCTTACTTAAAAGAGAATGATTGCCAGCATTATGATAGACCATGGACATGGAGGGCATTTAGCCTTAGAAGGCAACCTTTAAGTGAAAGCTTAAGATACCTAAGAGAAACACAGAAGCTTGGGGATATCCCAAACAAGACAAATGACTGCAGAAGGCCCAAAGCCTGTGAGGCCTGGGGAAGGCAGGGGGTTCCTTGGGCAGAAAAGCAGAGCCCARGGTATTCCAGTGAGATGTCCCCTGCCAAGCCTGTATTACCATCACAGAGTTGGTGAAGCCAGGAAAAGAATGAGCAAAAAACCTGTGTTGTAGTTTTTCAGAGTTTTCTCTTGGAAAAACTAATGAATGAAACTTATGTAAATTGCCTTCCTCCTTCCTCCTCATCTGAAACAAGCTCAATCCAATACGCTTAAATGACAAGTAGGTCTTATGCCTGTCATTCCTCGGCAAGGCCATCTTAGACCAGGAACCATAGGGGTTTTTTCCTCCTAATAGGTATCAGCTGATGACTTGGACGGAGCAATGAACAATCAGATCACATATTCAATTGTGGGAGGGAACCCACTGGGACACTTTGCCATTCAACCGAAGAGTGGGCAGATCAGCATTGCCAAGCATCTGGACAGGGAGGAGGTGAGTTCAAGATAACAGAAACAGGAGAGTTAGAAAACATGAGGCGCAAAAGACTAAGGGAGCACACTAAGTTGCATCCTGTCTTCTGAAYGACCTAATGCTAATACTGTAATGAGAAGGCAAATCTTTCACTCGTTTATTTACTAGACCCATAGATACTGCTGTAGAAAGGCTGGGCTTTTGGGAAGGTGATAAAGTCTTTGCTGGTGACAGCACTGGGCTGTTGTCTGCTCTGCTAGTGCTCCAAGATAGCTGGATGTGAGCCAGCTCCAAACTGGAAACCAGCATAGTTGGTTTCTGCTTCTCTGCTTCAGCATATTATAGAAAATAGTTATGGACAGAAGCTTGAAAGGTCATCTGGACCATCCCTTATTCATAAAGCAGAAGCAACTCTATCTAAACCACCCTTGACGGATATTTGCCCAGCTTGCTCTCATCCATCTTTGGCAAGTTGTTTCCCTTCTCCACAACTACCRCGAGGCTAATTTTCTTTAGCAAGGTGCTTTAAGATTTGTAAATGGAGAGTCCTAGCTGAGGGACAAAGCTATTGCTATGGTATAATGCAAAGCCTCAAGCATTTTAACAAGCTGCAACAGTCAAACATCTATATGAGAAAGCCAGCATTCCTTCACTTCTCCAAGTGACCATGCTCTATAAATTCTCCAGATCCCCAGCTATTCCCTGACAGTTCGAGCCACAGACAATGGCCACCCTGCTCAGTTCAGTGACGTTGCTGTACATGTCCAAGTGTCTGATGTCAATGATAACCCTCCTCGGTTCTTCCAGCTCAACTACAGCGTGGTGGTGCAGGTAAGCCAGGAGGGGGTTTGTTCTCCCAGTTCATCTCAGGGTATTAAGGTACCCATGTGTGAGTTGCTGTTGAGGCAGAGGGGCGAGTTAGTGAGGAAGCATGCTGTTGCTTGTGCTCATTGCCACAAAGAACTGGCAGGACCCACCAGGGCAGATAGCGAACAGATGCCATTTTCTCCTACCAACAGCTTTAGGCACCTTCTGTCCTTTTAGTACAGAGCCTGCAGAGCTCTTTTCACACTTTTCAAGCCTGACCTGCAGTCCTTTCCTCCTTTGGATTTGTCCATGTCTACACCACAAAATAAAGCACGGACCCAAGCACATGATCAAGCACCGCTATCACTGATGGACATAACCCAGCGAGCCCATAGCTTGGACTCAAAGCATCCATATGTACTCAGAGAGAGAGGAGCCCAGAACATGCTTTCATCTCCCCTTGTACTTACATGACTCTAGGGGGAAGCCAGGGCAGCAGCTCAGCTGTCTACATTAATCCAGGTGACTCTACCATGTATTTAATGCTATGTAAGGGAGACCCTTGTCACCACTGCATTACTGCCAGTGATGGCAAGAGTCCCAATGTGCACATATTAGAGAGAGAGAGACGGGGGAAAAGAGAGAGCRCACATGCACTGGGGTGAAATTTATCTCTGTGTTCCTGATGCAGCAGTCTTAGGAGCAGTGCAGGCTCCCAGGCCTTTTCTCCTTGCTTGCCTTTCTCCACTATTATCCTTCCTTATTTCAGGAGAATGCCCCAGTGGGTACAAGCATCCTGGAGCTGATTATGAGTGACAGAGACTCCCCAGAAAATGGACCACCATATTCATTCCAGATCACCCAGGGCAATGATGGGAAGGCCTTTGATGTAACACCAAATGGTCTGCTGGTGACATCATCCATCCTGAACAGAAGAATGAAAGAACAGTACCTATTACAAGTCCAGGTATAGCCTGCCTTACTCCCCTGGTATATGAATTCACCCAGCCAAGTTTAGTAATAACAAAATGAGATTAGGACAGCACAGCTGGATGGGAACTCCACTGGCTTTGGAGAAATCCAGCCTGGGCACAAATTCTGCATCTTGGAACCAGATACAGAGCTCATCTCTCCAAAAAGTTTGTCCACAAGAAGCCGGGAACCAGCCTCTACACTGATAAAATCAGATAATACGATCATGAGAAGTGCTCTGTCACCAGTTTCCTTAGACAATCACTTTTCCCAGCATAATCCTAGCAACTTCCAGTTTAAAGTGAGACCTGGATCTGGTCCTGAAAACTTTCTCCAAGCATCCTAGAGGGATTTAAGCTTTTCTTCAAAAAGGATTTGTATTGGTACAGGATAAATGAATTATTTTTCACTGTTATCAGTAAGGATATCCCATTAGAAACAACAGGATAACAACATGTAAAATACATACATCTCCAGTAATAATAGCTGTTCTAAAAGCTAGATACTATTATTATAAACCTCAGCCACTAACTGCCTAAAATTAGGGAGAAACTTCTCCTATGATCTGATTATTCACATTTTTTTATTTTGAGGTTCCTTGACTAATGATAGGCAGCCATTGTCAGAGACAGGATACGGGCTTAAACAGACCAGGAGAGTAAATGCATTGATGTGTGTAACTGCTTTATATCTTTGCACACTAAGTTATGTACAGAGCCCCAAAGACTGTCAACATCTCTAAAGATGATTAATTCTCAGGAATCAGAACCGCCAAGTTGTGTCTCAGCTGCTGATGAGCACACACAGAAATGACTGCGACCCCTCTGTTAACAGAAGGTCTCAATCAGTGTCCGTGCTGGAAGGCATTCTGCCAGATTGACCTGCCTTTGCCCTGGAGCCAGTCTCGTAAAGCCATCTCCAGATGAGATCCAACACTGCTTCCAGTTTTTCCCAGTTAGCACCCTTCCTTCTTCACTCCCAAACCACTGCCTGACAGTTTCCACCCATTGCTACCTGCAAGGCACTCTCCTCTGTAAAACCTTCTCAGCCTGTCAGGTCAGGTGAGCTGACAGTAAATCAGCAGACAGCTATAATGTATCCTCTTGTTTTCCTTGACAGGTCTCTGACAGTGGTATCCCTCCCCTGTCATCATCTGCATTTATAAATATCCAAGTGACTGAGCAGAGCCAGTATGCTCCCTCAGCCCTTCCCCTGGAGGTATTCATCACTACCAATGAGAGAGCCTTCCGAGGAGGTGTTCTGGGCAAGATCCACGCCACAGACCGAGATCCCCACGACACACTGGTGTATACTTTGGTGGCTGAAGTGCCCCAGGAGGGGCTCTTCTCTGTTGGAGCTGCAGATGGAAAGATCATTGCTGGAGACAAACTTCCCCATGGCCACTATCTTCTGAATGTGACAGTCAGTGATGGTACATTTACAGCCACCACCAGTGTCAATGTCCATGTGTGGTGCTTCACACAGGAGGCCCTGGACAAGGCTGTAGTGCTACATTTCCGCCATCTCTCTCCTGAGGAATTTGTGGGGGACCACTGGCGCAACCTGCAAAGGTTTCTGGGAAACATCCTTGTCACCCGGCGCCAAAATATCCACATGGCCAGCTTGCAGCCTGCAGCTACCTCTGACGGAGTGGACCTGCTCTTGGCTGTTGGAGAACCTCATGGCTCATTGTATGAACCACGGGTTCTTGCAGATAAGATCACTGTATCAGCTGGAGAGATGGACCAGCTCGTTGGGCTCCGAATGAAGAAGGCAATTCACGTGCCATGTCATGGGTCAGATTGTGCCCACCGTGTCTGCAAGGAAACCATTCAGCTGGACCCAGGCATGATGTCTACTTACAGCACCGCCCGACTCAGCGTCCTCACCCCAAGGCACAGCTTGGAGCAAATCTGTTCTTGCAACGGTGAGCAATCCTTCTTGTCAGCATCCCATGCTAGAAACCTGAAACTGTTTTGTGGCACATTGTGTTTTCCTTCAGTCCAGTGTAAAGCATCAGGACTTTCAATGGAATTAGGCTGCCCCAATGACTAACCATTCTGGCTGCACTTTCATGGCCAAGTCTAGACTCTTAGAGCTTTAAAATTTCGCTTAGTCTTCTTTAAAATGAATCTTCTGTAGCATATCATTAATAGCAGCATCTATCTTGTTGAGAAAAGTGACTCACACTTAGCAGGTAAGGAAGCTGAGCTCAGTGATCAGAATTTCATTCTTTGAGCTACTGTGTTGGTCCTAGACTCAGCAAAGCAGAGACTAATTGAAAAATTCCAGGAAAGACAAAGAATATGTATTTGTTTTCATTTCTAGAATACTTCAAGAAAAGAGATGAGGAAGCAAGGATGGGGGTTAGCCTTGGGCAGGAATAGTAGGGGGACAGTGCAGGCTAAGATAAAGTCATGTTAAGGATGAGGAAAGTCAAGGGTGTAGTGGACCATGCTGAGGGAACCTTGAAGGATCCATGGGACAGACAGCAAAGCTGCTATTGCAGGATTGCCTTGCAGTTCAGTACATAGAAGAAATCCTAGGAGCTCCAAATAGGAAGCAGTAGGAGTTGCAGTGTAGCTGTACATGGGCTTGCTGTGGACAGGATTATTCCTGGTCAGTTATGGTGTCACACTGGGAAAAAAGGCAAGGCTGGATACAGTCTATGGTCTCCTAAAGTGCAACAAAGATGGGACCTTTCACTCATTCTGTTTCCAGGAACGGCTGTGAGGTTTGGAGGCCACAGCTACATTTGGTACCACCACTCACAGATTGGGTCCTGGCACATGCACTTCCGCCTGAAAACCCACCAGCTGCATGCTATTGTATTCTACGCTAATGGGACTGACCACACCACCTTGGAGGTACATTTTGCAATACCTGAGGATTTCTTTCTGGTTTAATAAACCACTTACTGCTTTGGGGAAGGGAATCACAGGAAGGAGAGGCAATAGTACTTATCTTTAGTAACTCAGCTTCATAAAATACATGACTTTGGAAGACCAAGTGAGCACAGTTTGGCAATTACCCGTATTATAGATCTACATCTTCCTTTTTCCTTAGAGTTTGCRTCTTCATCCTGCAATTATATCATACCTCACAGGAGGAAGAATTTATCAGATACAATTTTTCCCAGACCAGTCTGCTTCCACTGTAGCAAAGGGCAAACTTCACCCAAACTTTATGAGTGGAGGCAGATTCACACTGAGCATACAAATCATTTGCCAGACCACATTATGGTTTGATCCACTGGCAAGATAAGGAGAACCTTAAACTCTAGAGGGAAGAGAGCTGTAGGTTTGACAGCAGCAGCAGAGAAAATTCTGAGCTATCAGAATGTAAAGTTCCCAAATAGTCCCAAACTGGTCAATTAAGTAACCCCACACCATGGGGGGCAGATTCACAGCAGTGACCCAGCATAGTTCCATGGGAATTGCATCCCAAGATAGATATGCTCCAAAGTACACAAGCCCACAAAAAAAGCTGATCAGGAGTTTCAAGACATAATGTTTCCACTGACCCCACTTACCCCTCAACGAATTGTTCAGTGATGCCTAAACATGGAGTTTATCTACCCAGGGACATGCAAACTAAAAAACTCAAAGTTCTGTTTCTTCCTGTGTCCTCAGTGGCTGAAATATCCAACATCCCCAGGTTCCTCATCAGGGATGGCCACCCACCATTGTGGACAGCCAGCACAGAGGAGGTAGCTACACAGGGCCAAAGAGTCTGGGTACCAGGGYACAGAGATGGGGAGGGCACAGATGAGCTCTGAGGACAGGGATGATAACCACTAGCCTTTACCTGCACCAGAGCATATGCCAGTTAGACCATGCATCTAACTGAATGGACTTCAGCAAATTAAAGGCCCTTTATATTAATGGACAGAAGGGACAAAACATGATTCTTAAATGCTACTTTTCAACACCCACTTTTCATGTATCATGTAAACAACTGTAACAAGTAAGGAGCAGGAAGGCAAAATGTCAGATCAAACTTGCAGACCAGTTAGGTTATATTTCCTTCAGGTGGTTTCACTATTTAGGACAACTGCAAAGTCAGGAATATTTCAGGCTGATCTTTTCCCTTTCCCTGGCTTCACACACTGAATCTGTCCAGCATTCGAGAATGTCTCCCTCTTCTACTTTGGCAACAGAAAAAAAGCAAGAGATGACTAAAGAAAAGTTTTTTTGTATATTCCTTATTAATTAAAATCAGCCTAATTGGAGACCAAGACTTTAGGATATACCAGCTTACAGAGATTTTTCCTTGAGCCTAATCACATTGTAATCTCCACAGTGAAAATCTATCTTCAAGTGCTCATCCTGTCCCTGAATTCCCTTGTCCCTTCAAATGGTTTCGCAATGCCATCCTCAGACCCACACAGAGAGGAAGCTGTGCAGCAACCAAGGCACAGAGAACTGCCCAAAGTATATATTGCATGCTCCTGCTGCTGCAGTCATCACTGACCAAGAAAAAGAATGAAAAAATAGCATCCATCTATCCTATGAGTCACTGAGCACAAGGCAAGGACTGGGATGGAGTCTCTTTTGCAAGAGTACGAAGAGCTTAGCTGCCCTGTTTGCACCCTTTCGCACAGCATCAGCCACAATCTAGGTCTTTCCACCTACCACACCCATTGCAACACATATCATCAACAAATTCCTGCCATGGAGTATGTATCTCCCACTTCATCATGAAGGACAACAGACTTTGCAATATACCGGCACATGGACTGGCTGTGCCTCCAAATCACCAAGTAGTTCAGCAGAAGCAGTCCAGCACTCAGGATGATACTTAGAAAGGATGAAAAGGCAGAAAGCTCTAGTTAGCCAGCCCAAGCACACAGGGTCTAGGGAGAAAAGACTCATTAACAATTGAGTTCAGTGTACCCATCTACTGTACCCTGACCTCTCTGCAGACTTTTCAATGGGAAGTGTTCATAGAGTCTCCACCATAAAGTTGCCTTTCATTTCTTCACTGACTCACTTTATGAACAGTATCTCAGGGACCAAACCTTTTCTAGGCCACCTAGACTGATAAATTCAGGGAAGTCCTAAAGATATTAAGCTTTGTGAACTGCAGCACTCTAGGTATAAGCCAAAATCTTTAAAAGACTCATATCTAGCAGGTGATGGTTTGGTGAAAAGGATGAGCTCTCCCAAGGGTGCACATATCATTGCCCTTCCAATTGCTAAGCTTTCCTGACATTCAGAAATAGCACTCTGCAGCACGAACATGGAAAACTAGACAAGCTGGGAAAGACTTGGCAATCTGTCAGTTCTTGCTTCAGGGAGTTGAGTTCTCAGCTGTCTTCCAGCCTGAGAAATTGATAAACCCAATCTACAGACCCATCTTCAGTGAAATCAGGTTCCTTCGGATAAAACAAAACGACAAAACTCTCTGGTGTACTTGCCAATTGTGCGGAGGGATTTACACACACATTGCCCTGGGGCTCTTCCAGAACACGTGCCAGCTGTATCTAGCTCTTCTGAAATCAGCTTTCTTTTGTTATTCCTGGGTTCTTTTGGTGGTTGCTCTCTCCATCCACTGAGCTTTATCTGTACTGARGACTTCTCTAGGAGTGAACTGTTGTCTTGGTCTGCTTTTGGCCCATCCAGAGTAGCCCCATCATATCAGATGTAGGTTCTTCTAGAGTTCAGTGTAGCCCATAACCTTTCCTCCTCCTCCTCCTCTAGCCTCTTCCAGGCATCATCACGCCTCATTCTCTCCAACATCCCCTACAGAGATCTCTTTTGCCTGGGATGAATTACTTAATGTTATATAGCAAGCTCTGCAGGTTTCCATGAATATTTTGTTCCCTCTTTCCTCCTTCTCCAGTCTCCTGGTTTCTATGAAAGATATATTTCATTAACAAAGCACTGGAGAGAAAATGTGAAGAAGGGATTTGCCCCTCAATTCACCCTGAAACAGCACCGATAACCTTTCCTTTCTCTTCCTCCACTTGAGTTTTAAAGAGGAGCCTTGGGCCACAGACTGGGATTTCTGACTGCCCAGTACACTGCAGAAGACATTGGTGTGGTTAGTTTTTAGAAACTCAATAACTCAATTGTCTCCCTCCCATCCTCTGGTGCTGGGGAGAGAGGATTGGATTGCAACATCTATTAGCAGCTTTGGCCCGGGTTTCCAGCATGCTGATTAGGAACTGGCTACAACAGTAATTCCTTTCTCTGCCTCCCACCTCCTTATTGCCTCCTCCAAAGAAAGGCAGCCAGGTGCTCCTCCTCAACAAGGTCCTTTCAGCACTCCTCACCCATGCCAAAGGGGGAACTGCTCCAGCACAGGCAGCTTCCCCACCAGTAACGAGACAGTGAGAAAAGAATAAAGGCCATGGTGCCCATAACAAGAGTCCATCTGTGTCCAGTCAGTTATGGATAGCCTGAATACCGAAGCTCTGATTAGGAGCAGGAAGGGGGGAGAAGGGGTAACAGCTGCAGAAGTACAATCACACAGCTCTACACCCTGGTATGTGGAAAGATGAGCTTCCCTCACTGCACACTGGTCACCAAGAAAGGGCCCTGGGGTGAAGCCGAATCAGTGAGACAAAGGCATTTTGCAAAATAAAGGAGGTTGCATTCACTTAAACGGGCTTCAATTGGCCAGTGCAAAGCTTAACAAGAGTGAAAGGGACTGGATTTGCCAGGATGGTAGTTCTTGGGGTCTAAAAATTGTGATTCATCTTGACTCATAATGCTTCGGCAGGGAAGAGGGGAATAAACAGCATGAGAAATGTTGAGAGCCTCCATGCACAACTGTCACCTGCATCGCTGTTAACTGTGACCTCCGGGATTTTTTTTTGCAGATAGTTAATGGAGTTCCTCATCTTGGGTACGGCTGTTGGGGAAACTACACTGGGAACCTCTCTTCCTCACGTTTTGTGAGCGATGGTGAGTGGCACTCAGTTTTCCTGGAGGTGAAAAACACATCTGTCCGCCTGCTCATCGATGGCCTGGGAAACACCTCTCTCCAGCTTCCAGGGACTTGCAGCATCTCCCAGGGCAGGCGAGATCTGCTTTTTGGGGGCCTCCGGCAGCCACTCCAGTCCCAGAGAGTCACACGGGGGTTCAGAGGCTGCCTGGATGTCGTTGCAATCAATGGCAAAGAAGTGATTCTCCTGCCTGGAAAAGGGCAGTCAAAGGAAGTCATGGAGGAGGTGGAAATAAAGCAGTGTTGCTCCCCTGCTGGTGCCTGCAGCAGCAATCCATGCCTCAACAACGGGATGTGCTCCGAAACTCATGGAGGTGGTAAGTAAATATCCCGCGCAGAGCAATAGGAAAGCAATAAGGGGAGAGAAACAGACAGCCTCTTCAATCATCCCTATGCAAGGGGCTATGCCATAGGAGAATCTGAGGTCTCCCATCCCAAGCGACCTCAAGTGATAACTGACTCAGTGCAGTAGCAGCTGGGTGTATTAGATCATCGTCCTGCCTCCCTTCAGCAGACCATGGCCCGGAGGGCAAGAGGGTGTTTCTAAGGAGTGTGCATGACCTAGGAGAGCGCAGCTTTGCCAAAAACTCAAATGCAAATAGAAGTTCCACCCACCCCTCTGCATCCTCTTTCCTTAAGGAGCCATTAGCAAAGTTGGAATCAGGCAAGATCAGATCACACAGTGATGGTATCTGGGCAAAAACAAGCCAAGATCTTAGTCTGTTCCCACTGCAGTCAGTGACTCCCCGGGGCTATGGGAAGGGATATGGGAAAACCGTAAGCTCAGATTCAAGAATCCCAGGTTAATGCAGGACCCAGATGCTCAGCTGAAGTTTGGTACTCAGAACCAGGCTCTGCCCCCAGACAGTCTGTATCACTGCCCATCCCTCTGTAGAGGGTTCCTCCCCTGCAAGCCATATCCCTGGGCCAGGGCTAGTCTGCAGAGGGAGGGAACCGCTCACAGCAGCATCTGCCCTGTGTCCACATCCTAGCTTTGAACGCTGCAAGGCCACACATCATAATGCCCTGTCTCATGAGCCAGAAATGGCCTGTGCTTTGGCCCTCCTGCCTTCCCTTTCTTGGGGCAGCGGGTGCTCTGGAGGCTACTGTGTGGGGCAGAAGCTCCTTCTGCACCTATATGCTTCTCATGGCCAGCTGCCAATGCCCACACCCTGCCTGGAGAGCGTACGAGGACCAGAGGAGGGAACACAACCACCTCCTGCCCTGCCTGCAGCCTCTGGGAACAAGATTCCCAGACCTGTCGACTCAGCAGCTGCCTGATTCAGGTGAACTTGTTTGACACACACTGTGTCTATACTGAACAGTTAGCCTGGCTAGCACTTGCATCTTAGCTTTACCCTTGAGACCCTCTGCACAGAAACCCCCTCTGTCTGGGTTGGAAGGTGCTCTAAGTTCAAGAGATGAGGACTCATTTCTGCTCTAGGCCAAGGCATCGCCTGCTTGCTTTGCAGAGAGGATACAAGGGGAGAAATCACTTCCTCGCTAATGATCATCCACTGCCCTTCCCACAGTTTCCTTCCAATGTGAACAACTTCCCCTGCAAATGGCCCAAATGTCTAGGAAAGAGCCTGTGGGACATGCCATGGGACGTTGCCCCAGGCAGAAACAGGCAGGACAGTATGACCGGGAAGGGGTTGCTGGAGGAATGTTTTGTTTGTGAGGTTATCCTGGGTGCTTGGCTGCCTTGAGCAATGTGGGCTCCTTCCTGGAGACTATGGGCATGCTGTGCGAGTTTATGCAAAGTTCTGCCCAGGGATCTTAGGCACGGGATTACATGCACAGGCAAAGACAGGTCTGTGCAAGTGAGTTCAGGTGGGCCATGTTGGCCACATGAGAATGCATCTGGACAGAAAGGGTCAAAGCCAGACCAGCCACCCCATCAACTAGAGTGCTCAGGACCATAGACACAAACACGTGAACACTCGTGTGCAAGAACACGTTTGTTCACGTGCAGCCTTATAGGCCATGTCCAACACCTGTTGTGCAAACGTCAGCACGTCCTTGTTGTACAACCACTAACACACGTGGAAAGAGGTCTGCATTTGTTCACACTGTGCTCTAAAACAGGGATGTTTAGTTTGTGGATGAGCAGCAAAGACTTTTCTAGCATGCTGAAAGTGGAAGCACCGAATTTCCCACACAGCACCACCAGATGAACGACTAGAAAGAGCTCAGCAGAGCCAGGGACATTCCCATGCTTAGGGCTACACTAAACAGCAGCCAAAAATCAAACAGCAGCAGCCCCTCTGAATCCCTGGGTATGATGGGTTTCTCTCTGGCCGTGACTAGATACCTCCTGTAGGCAAGAGAGACCAGACGTGTTGAGACAGGAGCTTCATACTGCAAGAACTTGCAGAATCAAAGACTACAGAGAGCAACAAGTTACATGGGATCACATTTAGCAGAGTCAGAAACTCTGCAGTCAGTCTGCTAGGCTCCCCCTCCTTTAAGCTGAATTTGTCCCCCAGGTTCTTTGTGCAATACGGCTGTACGCTGACTACTCCTCTGACAGGAGAGGGTCTGTGTCAGGAGATGACAGGCTTGACCTGTTGCCTAACAATAGATCTAAAGTGCCATTTGAATGCTCCCAGGCAGCCATCTAGCCTCCAGCAGCTGCTCCAGGTCCTTGCCAGCTCTCTGTGGACATCCCAGGTGCTTAAGAGCACCTCCAGCAGCACTAAGTACCTATAAGTAGACACTGGATTGAGCCCTAAGTGCTATCTCAGTGTATGCCATCAGTGCTGGGTACTGCTACTTGCTATTCTTGCTAGTTCTTCCGTGCACTCAGATACAGATATGATATGATCGCCTTATGGCTCTCTCTCATCCTCTCCAGGTTATACCTGTATCTGCCCTGGGCTATTTTCTGGTGAGCACTGTGAGCTAGGGGACAGTCCCTGTGACTCCAAGCCCTGCCTGCATGGTGGAACCTGCACCTTCTCTGCTACAGGCTATTCCTGCCACTGTCCCAACTGGTACCTGGGTGAAAGGTAAGATCCAAGAATGCTTTGGGCCAGGTGGTCTCCCATGGCAGGCTAAAATTATGCCCTCTGCTTCAGCACATCTCATATCTGGTCAGTGTCTTGTGGAGGTGGCAAACAAACCAGGACTGCATGTTTTTGGAGCTCACCTTGTCCAGACACTCCAGGTTTAACCACAAGTTGCATGCACCATGGGAATTGCAGCAGGGAGATATTAGAAGGCAGAGTGAGGCAGCAAAAGGATTTATTAGCTCTGTAGTCATACGGTCACTGTCCTTTCTGTGCCCATAGTTATCTGAGCAAGAGAAAAAAGATCCCCCATCCTCACAGAAGCTTTGAATGCCTGCCGGGAGGATGCCCTGTCCCGCACACCTGGAGGCTCGGGGCTACACACCAAGGTGCAGGGGGAAAGGCTGGCAAAAACAGTCATGAGCTGCCCCCTCACTCAGTCGCTGGGACACCCACCCACAGGGACTGTTTCTGTCAGAGACCAGATCTGTGGGGCTCATTCTTGCAGAATTTCTGTCCCAGGTCAGAGGCAAGATTAATGCAAGTTCGAAAACTAGTCTCAGGAGAGCATGCTACCCTGTAAAACAGGTGCAGGATGATATTCCCCCTTCCCTATCAGGTATCCTACTGATCTCCATTATCACTAATATTGGAGCATTTGGCTTTAACCCTGAAGCCTATGGTTAATATCACTTTGGAGTTTTCATCATCAGTGTTATAATTCAGATGCATTTCCATACATGAAATACTAGAATGTGTTTGCCAGGTCCTGAAACTGATCTAGCTCTCAGGTGTTACCTGCTTTAGCCACGTACTCCCACCAAACTTTTTGCTCCTGCCTCTAGGTCAGCATGACAAGCAATACCCACCACAGGCTGAAATGGAAACATGTCCAGTTCATCCTTCTGTCTTAGTCATTTGGCCATGATGAAAACTGGTACTTTGGATCAATACAAAGGCAGAAACTATTAGTACAATTCTTGGAATAAAAGTATATAGCTGAGCATTAGGTGGCAGTGTAATATCTGAAATTGCCAGTCCTCCAGCACAAGTGTGAGCCTGTGGATACTTGTTACACACACAAGCTCACACATCCTAAAGAAAAAGCAAGCACTGACTAAAATTTAAAAGGAGCCAAACCTCACAGAGAGTTTCTGTTTGTGCAGCACCAGGTATTAAGAAAACAAAAAAGGAAGGAAAAATAACAAAGTGTTTTATAACCTAGCATAAGGGATGTCCCCTGTCCTGTTAGGGAATGGTAGAGGGAAACATTTTGGTTGCATGGGGTGGAACAGGACAGAGAATCAGAAATTCAGTCTCGGTTCTGCAGATACTCTATAAAATGTCAAAGAGCCCCCTACAATGAGTGTTCCTCCTCACTATGTTCAGGAGTTTGCACCTTTCTGAGGGCTAGGCTAGATGTTACCTGTATGTTTGAGGCCTGCATACATCTGTAGATCACCCTGAGACTCCGCAGAGGCTGAAGTACATGTGAAACAGCATAAGAGGTTAACAAATCTCAGAGTGACCCTAGAGACCCTTATTTAACAGGACAGGAGCGCCTCTCTATGTAGTGTTTGCCCTAGAAAAGGCAAGCCATGTGGCATGGCCATCCTGGGAAAAGTGGCGCAGCACAGAGCTGAATACAGCCCACGGCCTGTCCTAAACAGCGGCATCAACAAATACATCCTCCTCACTTCACACGCACACGAGCCATCTCCCTCTCCCTGTCCCTCTACAGCTAAGCCTCGGTGAGGGCAACCAGGACCCAAAAAAGGATCACAAGGGACATTTTCCTGCAACCTCTAAAAATGGTTCAAACATATTGTTTGCATGTAACATCTTTTGACACAAACTGTATGCAGCCAGCCTGTTGGACTACCATACAAGACAAATAACCTGGGAAAAGAGATAATTCTGACAACAACGGAGAAGATCAAAATATTCCCCTCTAAGGCCAAGCATTCCCGAATTTCATTTGTTGGACAAGACTGAAAAATGGGACCATCCTGTAAAATGTGGTCCCCTTCCAAAAGGCATCATTTTAAATTGGAGGATCATGGTCCTCTGCCAGGAAAGCCAGGTAGCACAGAGTCTATCAGGAAGGGARGGAGCGCAGGCCAGGACCGAGCATCCCTGGCCAGGTGTAAATCAGAGCCCTGAATAGGATGATGTGGATTTTGCACCCTGCTCAGCTGGGCAGCACCTCCTTCCCCCGTCCCCAGGCTGACAGTGTTTGTCTCCATCCTGGTGTCCTCCCACAGGTGTGAGAAGTTGGTGGAGGAGTGCCAAAACAACCCATGTCAAAACGCAGGGCGCTGTGTGAGCACCCAGGGTTCCATCCACTGCATCTGTCCGGCGGATTACCAGGGGGACTACTGCACACAGCCCATCATCACCCCCGCCATCATGCCCACACAGTGGGCCGTCGGCCCCGAGGAGATCGCAGAGATCGTGGCCGGTGTGTTGGGGGTGGCCATCCTGGCTGTGGCCTTCGTACTCATCCGCAAGCGCTACTGCCAGCGGGCCAAGGCACACAAGCCTGTGGCCCGGGAGGACCCAGACCTACTCTCCAAGAGTGAGTTCTCCAAGAGCGTGGGTGTGGGCACCCAGGCTGTGCCACCCATTGAGCTCAACATCCTCAGCGACATGGTGCACAACAATCTGGACCGGGCCACACCAGAGCAGCGCAAACCCACCAGCACTCCTGAGTTTGTCACCTTCAACTCGGCCAATGCCCCAAAGCACCGAGGCACCATTGTGTGCAGCGTGGCGCCCAACTTGCCCCCCGCTGCTCCTCCCTCCAACTCCGACAACGAGTCCTTCATCAAGTGCACCTGGGCCAGGGAGGAGATGGGTTCGTAGCCACCTCTTTTTCCTGCACTTACAGGTTCCCTTTCCCCCTGAAGTGGGTCTAGAGTTTACAAACATAAGAGACCAACAGTGTAGGTTAAAGCCAAGTGAAACATGGGCAAATGCTGCCTGAGGCCTGCTAGGGTCCCTTCATTAGCTCTTCTCTCCCTGCTCACCAGTACATCCTAATTTTGACCCTTAACTGGCTCACTCCCCTACACAATCTACAGGGGAAAGAGAAAACCACTAATGCACAGCCTGTATTCCCACACAGCCAGGGTCAAAACACCCTATAAAAGATAATAGTGGAGCTAAGGGGAAGAAATTGAGATCCTAAAAGTCAGTGTGATTTTTAGTGGGGACATTTGCAACAAATGCCCATAGCCAGGGCAGGTGCTCTCTCCCCATCCAGGATCTCACTGGAAGCTCAGCAGCAAAGACAGTGGTTAGAAGAGAGTTCAGAAGGGTAACTATAGGGAAAGGGAGAGACCTAGTGGATCACCTGCTCTGCTCCCATACCTTCATCATCCAGGCTTTTGCAKATCTCCTGCCACAGGAGTGCTACCATTCCCATCCTAGACTTGCACAGGCCGGAGTAGGGCCACATCCCCCCATTTGCCAASGCAGCAGAGATCAGCACATGCAGGAGCCAGCACTCTCCTCATTCTCCCCTTTCCCTGCCTCTCCTCTCCTCTCTTCCCTTCCTACCACGTGTCCTGCAGGGTCAGACTTGTATGAAAGGAATTAGAGGGAGGACAAGAGAGGGAAAACAACAGCTCGCAGCAGGGACAGTTGTTAATGTGACTCTGTTTTATTCCAGTCTACCCAGCAGAAACAACCTACTGGCCACCTCGGTACCTGTCATCAGACGTCCAGGAATATTCCCACTACGAGATCATTCAAAGCCCACCTGCATCCTCCTCCCACCCTCCTCTCCCCCCGCCCCCCCCTCCGCCAGCGGACACAGAGCCAGTTGCTCTTTATGGGGGCTTTCCCTTCCCCCTTGACCAGAGCAACAAGCGGGCCCCCATCCCGCCTCGCTACAGCAACCAGAACCTGGAGGACTTCTTGCCGCTCGGCCCTGTGGAAATGGGAGCCTCCCAGTGCCAGAATGAATATACCGCCATCAGCTACTACCCAGCCCAGCTGGTGCAGGGTGAAGGCGTCCCCTACCAGCCTGACCCTGGGTACAAGCGGGTGAGCATGCGCCTGAGCGTGGCCCAGCCCTCCTACGCAGACTGCGAGGTGGGCCACCAACCGAACATCCGAGCCCAGCCGCTCCTGCCTCCCAACTATGAGGGCTCCGATATGGTGGAGAGCGACTATGGGAGCTGCGAAGAGGTGATGTTTTAACGGGGACTCGTTCTGGAGGCGAGAAGGGAAGCGCATCTCCACGCAGAACAGCGCACAGGGGGATAGCACATGCCACCGAGGGGAGGCTTGCCCCACCGCCCCCTCCGGTTCACAGCATCCCCACCCCAGCCTGCACAGTTGGGTGGGAATTTGGCCTGGATCTTTGACCCCTGCTGCCCTCCATGGCATTCCCGCTGCTAACGGAGGGCAAACCCTCCTGCCACTGCCAGGACACGGAGAACACGCCTCAGACTAACACGCCCTCCTTGCTAAGGGAACTTCCTCCAGTGCCGAGCAGGACCTGAACGTACCACCTCCTCCCACAGCGGAGTCATCCACCCTGGCTGTTGAGATGAGGAGGAGGAGAGCAAACATTGCAGATGTGGCAGTGGTTGTGGTGGAGAAGGTGCAAATGAACTAGCACTGCACAGACTGGGAGTCCCCAGGCTGGGACAGCAGGGGCTCCCCCGTCTCCAGCTCTGGCGCCGAGGCCTTGTGTTGGGCTAACGATTTGCCAGGTGGAACAGTCCAGTTGATGCAAACCCTCTTCCGTGTTTGCTCCCCTTGAGCCCAAGGCAAGGGAGAGAGAAGGCAGAAGTGGGGCTGACCCCATCAGCATGTCTCTCACTTGGCCAAAAGAAGCCCAGGGGGGTCATTTCTACAGAGCAGCCAAGCAATAAACCCTGAGGCCATGGCGCAGGGACATCCCTGTGGCTCTCTGTGGCTTTCTTGGTCCCAAGCTGAACGCCACTGGTACATGGCCCTGCCACCCGCCCAGGGCTCCTTGGGTCCCCGGGGCATGGTCAGAGCGTGCCAAAAGGACTGCTGATCCAGCCGCTGGTTATGTGCGACAAACTGCAGGCACACGAATGTGAGCCCTGGGCACAGGTGCACGTAGTGGAGCGAGGGCCGGCAGCACGCGGTGTCTCCTCCGCAAGACATGGCGGCGAGGTTAACGAACATGGGGTTTGCCTGTTTCCTTGTGCTTGGAAATGCGTTATTTCTTTGTGAGAGATTTTCTTTTTGGTTGGTTGATTTTTGGAAAGTAATAAAGTTTKTTTTTTTTTTTTTTAATTATTATTATTATCATGCTCGATAGCTCTGGGATTCCCTTGTAAACAACACCCCACTGCCTAGCTCCAGCTAAGGACAGGCAAAGGAATAACATCTCATTTTGGACGCCAGCACCCTGCACCCCAGCATTTTGAGGCCTCCAGAGAAGCACCGCGAGCTCAACGCGTCCCTGAAGAGCCCGTGAGGGCGGCGAAGAGGGCAGGCTGGCCGCAGCCGGCCCCACACAGGGACRGCACAAGCTGCCGGTGCCGCGCGCTAAGGACCACCAGCCTTTGCTGAAGGGACCCAAATCCATGCCTGCCGGGATTCCCCTGCCCAGCCGAAAACACTTGGGAGAAACAGGGATTCGTCTCATTTCTGAAAGTAAAGCCGCAGCCCTAACGGAGACGACCGCCGCCACAAAGCCGCGCGCTGCTCGGGGGCAGCGCGGGCGCCGCCCGGCCCGTGGCCCCTGCCGGCGGCTAGGCCGGGCCCGGGCAGGGCCGGGAGCAGCCGAGCGCCTCCGAGGCGGCCCCGCGACGCCCACCGCAGGCCCCGCGGGCCCTCCGCCCTCCGCCCGGACCCACCTGGGCGCCGCCGGCCCTCCGAAGCGGTGCCTTTCCGCGGCTCTCCAGCGCCGCGGGCGCGCAGGGCCTCTGCCTGCGGGAATATTTTAACACCCCCCCCCCCCCGCTCTCTGCGGCCGCCGTGCCCCCATGCGGGCGGGCAGCCGCCGCTCGAAGGGATCGCTGCCGACTAGCCCACCGCCCCCAGCCGCCTCCGAATTTATCCAGCGACAACCAATGACGTCACTGAAGCTCAACTATGCTTTCAGCGTCAGTGATGTCATTAGCGATCGGCATGGAGACGGCAAAGCCACAGTGGGGGGAGCGGCCTCCAAGGGCCGGCTCGCCTCGGCCCCGGGGGCCCCGCACCTCAGGCCGCCCGGCTCAAGAAACGTGGCCGCCCCTCTCACAGCGGGACCCAGCCGCGGGGTCCGGCAGCCCCGCACCCCCCGGGGGGCCCTCAGGGCCAGCCCCCCGTGGGGAAGTGCTGCCGGGGAGCGCACAGCACCGGGGGGGGGGAGGAGGCGGCGGGTGAGCCCCGAGGGCTGCCAGCTCTGTGAGGCGGGCTTGGAGGGACGGGTCGCCCCTCCTCCTCCTCCTCCTCGGGAGATGCAGCCTGGAGCACAGCAGCCGCTGCCGGCCCCCCACGATCTGGGCGCCGGGCGCAGCGGGCCCGGCCCGGCCCGGCGGGCAGTGCAGCGGAGGCGGGGAGCGGCGCTGCCGGCTGGCAGGGGGACACGCCGCCTGCTCCCGCCCGGCGCCTGCCCTGCTCGCCATCGCGCTCCACGTCCTGGGCAGCGGCCTGGTCATTGCCTGCGTTTTCAGGAACAAGAAGCTGCAGAAGGCAGGAGAGCCACGGAGGGACACGCTGGGGCTGGAGGGATGCCCCCCGCGAGGCCAGGTACCCGCTTTGTCCCCCTTATGGACGCCACAGACGGGCAGGGATGGGCTGCTGCACTCTGAGCCGAGCGCAAACTCGAGTTCATCTCTCTGAGTACCCACCCGCAAAATGAGCTATAACCCCTGGGCTCCCGCTCCTACCTCCTCCTTCTCTTGGTCCTGTCCTAGCATCAAATGGCAAAGCGCAGATCCGCGTTTACCTCACCAGTAACTCCTGGGAAGTTATTGGAGCGGGGAAGGGGTTAAGCAGGCACAGAGCATCGCCTGCCTTTGCTTTCCCCACTCTGCATCTCCCACTAGGCAGTGTTGGTGTTCCTGGGACTCAACTTCTTCCCTAAAGTTTTCCCAAGCAAGGGTTGCCGATCCTTCTGTTTAAGGCCAAATCTGTCCTGTGGTCCCTTTGCTCGTGAGAGGATAACCCAGCGCTGCCGAGCAGCGGCAGCTTGTCCGATTCAACTGTCTTGCAGCCCTGGCCCAGAGACAGCAAATCCCAGCTCTTTTTTACATGCCTTTAACCAGTTCCTTACACATTGCACCCTGTATTCTCCTGCCTCTCACCTCTACTGTGTACTTTTAACAGGGATCCTATCACATGCTCTGCTGCATTCACACTCCTGTTGCAAGCAGCACYGACTGCTTCAGTCATGCCAGGTACTCCCAGATATTATACAAGCTGTGAAATTTTGCTGTGCCGTACATTGTGGCAGGCAGGTAGAAACTTTGCTCATCCTTTGACTTCTGGCCTTTCAGTGAAAGCAATGCCACCCACACCAGAGAGACTGCTTTTTGACCTTTGCTTTTTAAAAATAAAAATAATAATTAAAAAAAAATCCAGAGATATTGAAAGTTCATACTGGCTTCAGCCAGGATGTGAGCATTTTCCCTGCTTTTTAATAAAAAGCAGGTCCACTTTTTTCTTCAAAAAGACACACCAACTGTGAAAGTCTCAGGCTGAATGATATTATCTCAGATTTAGCAGACAGAATGCAGCATCCAACTTCTCAGCTCTCTTCCTCACTGGATGCCAAACTCCCTTTAGTGAACAAACTAAATTTCTAAGTATGATCACGGTAAATACTACCACACTTCCCTGCAAGCTGGCAACAACTTAACCCTTCAGATACTGTGTCCTGGGCAACAGAAGGGCTGGAATTGCTCTGGTTCAATGACTTTTTGTTTCACTGATGTAAAGTTTGCAAAGCCTCATGTCCCTGCCAAAGACAGTTGTGATGCTGGCCGGACCAGTATCAAAGTTTGCTTTCCCTGTATCTATTCCACTGTTAGAAGGACCAGAGACACAGGAGCTTTGCTGCCCATACCCATCTGCACTCAACTTGCTAGTGAGCTCTTACATCTGCAGACCCTCATTTACAAAACCATCTTAACCTGTGCGATGCCCATATAGGATTAGTCAAGTGTTTTCCCCTCAAACAGCTGTGCTCTGGACATTGTGCTCCTTTGCCCCCTGCAGCCTTTTCTGATTAAAAATCTATATCACACACATCGTTCCTGCCTGTCTGCCCATACTACCTTTTCCCAGCCCAGTGTATTATAAAACCACACCTGAGAACAGTAGAAATATTTCATATTGATATTGACTCCATTTGCCTGATGCAAAGAAGTTGAGAGCTCAGCTGGGAATGGTCATTCACCTCTTGGCTGGGACACAACTCTCTCAGACATCATGAAAAACACTGCACCTTCCATTTACTACTGTCAAAACCCCCAAAACATCTCACCTGTGCTAAAAATAAGCCCACTCTCAACTTCATGGGTCTTCAGTGGTTGGTGCAACTATTTAGAGAAATACAGGGGGGCTGGGACCAACCACACAACATTTGTGTTGCCCCAGCAGCCCAGGCTGCAAAATCCACAGGTGGCCCCACACCCTGGGCAAGGGCTTGCTCCACTCCCAAAAGGGCCCAGGGACAACATCCTCATCACATTCCTACCTGCCCAACTTGAGGGACGCTCACCATGTAGAGATGCTGGGAAGAGGAAGGCACACTGTCCTACATCCTGCCCAAACCAACTCCCGACCACAGGACAAGCACCACCTGGTACAGCCAGGCCTCCCCTCTGACCCAGCAGCCCCATTACTCCACCACAGCTGGGGCTAATCCCAAATTGAAGTGGGGTGGGGGCACATTGCTGCAGAGCAGCCAGCCCTCAGGGCCACCCTCAGCACCTGCAAACAGCCTGACTTTCCTCGTGCTGCTGGTCAGCTTGTGAGCTCTATGGTTCCCTGTGTCTATTTTTAATAAATAAAAACTGGGTTTATTAAAGCAAAAACTCTAAAAGCAGCCAGGTGCCCAAGGCAGGCTGAATCCCTTGTGCGCAGTGTTTTGCATGGCCAGCAGACAGGGTGCTCCTGACACAGGGAGAAGGAGTCCCTGGTGGCTGGAGCCTCTGGCCCCCATCTCCTGCCGTTTCTGCCTTAGCTCTCTGGCATTTTCAGCAGTCATCCCTGTGCGGAGCCACCTGGCTGGGCTCTTGGTGAAGGGAGGGTGGGGAGCAGAGGAGAGCGCCTCTGTGCCCACCTCCTGCCTCTTTGATAAGTTACTTGTGGGAACAGGTAGCCTCAGCAAAGGTATTTCACCGGGTGGCGGCAGCCCTTTAGCATTCAAGCCACAGAAGCCCTGAGCTGCTGTGTTCTCCAGAGGTTGTTTGCAGGTTTGTTTTCAAATAAGCAGCCCTGTTGTAAGCCTGCTGGCCCCCTGGGCACCCCACGCAGGGAGAGAGGGTGCCCAGGGAATGCTCTCATGCATGGCGGAGCAAATCTGCTCCCCTTCTCCACGTGCTGGAGGTCACTGGGGCTCTGCTCCCCCCTTCAGTGCTGTGGCTTCATTTGCAGGAGGAGCAATAGCTATTTAAAATCCCCGAAGGAAAGATGTTTAAAAACTGCTGAAACACCCACTGAGAGCTGAACAGTGTTGCTTAAGACCTCAGCACCCTTCTCTCCTGCCCTAATCAGGGCTCCTGGCTCCAGCAGCAGTAATTCACCATAGTCAGAAATAACCCCACAATAACTATGAGTTGCCTGTGCTCAGCTGGCTGCTTCTCCCGCCCTAGGGTTAAGGGTCTTAGATCCCCCTCCGGAAACCCCATCAGTCTTTGTATTTTAGGGGGACTTTTCCACTTGGGAACCACAACTTCAAGAGGGTTAACTTTTTTAGCATTCATTTCCCAAATGGCCCTGCTAAAGACACACAAGAACATGAATTATTCAGTGCTGTGGGGATAATCCCGACTGCAGCAATGCTGGCACAGTGYCTGGACATCCTATCGGAGCATGGGCTAGCTCTCGCTTCTTTTGATCCATTGGGTGGATTGGCAACAACTATGCAGCCACTGCATTGCAACCATATGCATGTGCCACACGAACAGAGGCTTCCCAGGTCCCTTGCACTGTCCCAAAAGCCCCATCCCAGCCACACACCATCGTGGCAGGGCAGAGACGAAACCCAAGCCCACTCCCTCAGGCTGCAAGCAGATAAAGGTATCACGCAGTCACCGCTGACCACAACCTACTTGTACAAACACGTTCAGAAACTTTTAGAGCAGCAAGACTGAAGTACTTTTATTTGAAACCCTCAGTGGAAGGAGGAGTCTCGTAACCTGGTACAGAGGTGGGAAAAGCGCAGCGAGCTCCCTCGCGTGGGGGCCGGCTGCACAGACAGTCCGGTTTTATTCAAGACGCAGTTTCCATCCCTCTGCTAAAGACATGCCAATAGCCCATGTGCTGTCCAGCTGTCCATGGGAGCCGAGGAGCTTAGAGGCCAGTGAAACCCCCACACGTTCAGAGGGTCTGCGTAAAGGGCTGATGGCTCTACACTCCTCCACTACATTAAATTTTTCTGTGAAGGAGATGGTGGTTTTAYACGTGCCACTTGTAACAGACCTACCACCTCACATCACAGAGCCTTTTCACATAAAAAATAGATATTATTTATTGATTGAAGATACACAATTCAAGTACAGCACCAGAGAGGGGTTCTTCCACTGGCCAGCTACACATGCTGTACACTGACAATATCCATAGGCACAAAGCATGTACATTAATCATTTCTATATTTACACAATTTCCTTGGTTACAGAGCAGCCAACAATACACAAGTGTCAAGTTTTAACRTTCACCCGGTCCTGCATCAGGTCCTCATGGCTCACCAGAGCTCCTCAGTCCCACCGATGCTGCTAGCCCCCATTTCCAAGCACCCCCTGCTCATCACTTCTTCATTTCAGCATGATAAGCCAAAGTACCTTGCAAACCATTTAATGCTCCCGTGATATCCCACAGTCACCACAAAAGCAAGGTCTTTGCTGGCGATTGCACAGTAAGTCAGGACGCTACATATCTGGCCAGCAATCCAGGAAACAAAGCAGCGCAGCTCCTCATGTTCAGCATGTGCCACCTGGTAAACGCAAGTGATTCAGTGCACTCACTCCAGGACTGGCTTAAGCCAACCCTTTCACCAAAGTGATAAATTCCCAGGCTGACAGCTCAGGCAGCACGTGCGTGTGGAAGGACAGTGGGGGACGTATCACCAGTGCACCAAGGAGCCTTAGAGCAGGTGCCCATCAATTGYGGCCAGCTTTCTGCTACGGACCATTGAGCCTGGGAGGTCTCCGAGGCTCTAACACAAAGCGATTCTGGAGTGCAAATCTGTATCTTGCCTCATTGGCCGCGTGGTGAAGTGATCAAGCCAGGCTCCAATACCTTGCCAGGAACAGGCAGAGCCTTTTAGAGATGATGTGCAATGATAGCCTTTAATATTGCATTTGTTCAGGATGTAGTGTGTGCTCGAGCTCCCTCCCTGCTCTCTGCCTGGCCTCGCCTCCTGCCAGACCCAGCTCCTTSCTGTCACCCCCAAGGTGACCCCCATATTGAGGATTTGTCTTAGAGGTTTTCTGTCGCTGTGACCCAGCAACACCGGAGCAGGCTGAAACCTTCACCAGAAAAGATTCAGAGGAGATGGGGTGAGCTTCGTGGCTAGAGGAGCCCCGAGAGAGTAGAAAGGAGGTGAAGGACCATAAAAAAAAAAGGAGCTGTTGGAGCAGTTGAACCACCTACCTGCAAGGGCTGCTGGCAAAGCCTGCAGAAGTCAGCAGCCCCACAGACTGGCACAGCAGTGACCAGCCAAAGCAGAGCGAGCAAATGGGAAGGGGGGTCTCAGACAGCTAAGTTAAGATGCTAAGTTATCATCTGGCAAGGAGATGAGCTGCAGGGGACACTTCTCTTGGTCACAGCTCTTCCATAGCATCCTTTCCCTCCTGAAGCCAAAATATATTTGCATTGCTAGGAAAAGACATCCTATGGAGGATGCATTTGCTCTCATCTGCCTGTCTCAAAAAAATCCAGCAAAAGGGCAAAGAAACTCCATGGAGGAGGCTGGACTTTTCTGGAGGAGTCCACACTAGCAGCGAGCAAGAGGAAGAGAATGGAAATATAGGAACTGCACTGAGAGCGAAGGGTGGCCAGGGAGCTGCTGAAGGATAGCGGGGGCAGCATTTGGCACTGGCAGCAGCCCAGTCCCCAGCACAGGTATTTTTGCTCAAGAAATTAAATGCAGTTGCAGGGAACTGCTGTGTTCAGAACTGGCCAGGACTCGCTAAGACAGAGTCCACGTCACTGGATGCTGGTGGAGAAAGTCCAGGAGCTTGCAGGATGCTGAGGCAGCTCTCCCCCTAATTACAGCAGCTCTGCTTGTCCATGCCTTCAGCCTCTTCTTCCCAAAGGGGAAAAAAGCAGCGTAGTGGGACCACAGCACCAGTGCAGCCCTCAGGAAGGACCTGCCCCCCCACAACACACAGCAGCAATGGCACAAAAAGCAAGAGGGACAAGAGACATGCCGGAGAGAGATGCCTCCTAACAGGGGACACAAAGCTGCATCGGAGGTAGAGGGTGCCACSAGGGAGTGAGAGGGACCAGGAGGAGGGGGAAGGATCTGGTCTTCTTTTCRTGATTTAGCATTGAGCAATGAGACTGCAAGTACAACCAGGGAGGTGCTGGGCTAGCTCGGGCACTGTAAACAAGGCATATTTCTGTGCAGAGACCCAGCATAGTGGTGACCACCCAGGAACACCACTGTGGAGTGCAACAGCACAGGGAGGGCTCCTAGCTGAAGATAACCAACTCACTCGCTCTTTCAGAGTCCTGTGCCCAGTTTGCTCTCTCTATGCGTCATGCAAACACTTCAGAAAAACATTCATCAGATATGAGATCTAAAGGGGAGAGAAGCATTATTACTAAAGTTGTGGGCCAGGATTTAACAAACCCTGCTGCTCGGTCCCAGAGCTGCCGTGCCCAGCACCAAGACTCCGGCRGTCTGCCCCACGTATGGCCCACACAATGCTAGAGACAGCTGGAAGTGGAGGTGCAGCAGTCGGCATTGATGCTGACAAGTGCCCAAAGGCACGTAGCTGCCAAACGCAATGCCCGTGTCCTGGGATCTCTGGTCACAGGAGATCTGGGGGTGCCTCTCACACCCAGCAGACATGGGACCAGCACCCACACAGGAGTACCCTGCTCTCCTTGTCCCCAGGACACTCTGCACCTCAGGCGCTGYCCTCCCTGCCCATAGGGAGCAATTCCATGCTCTCCCACCTGAGCTGAAGTTTCTCTGTTGCCATCAAATAAAGTGCTGACAGGGGGAAAAGGAAAAAAAAATGGCACAGAGAAAAGCAGTCCCTGTTCCCTACCCCTACTGAAAGAAAGTGGGAATATGGGAAGGTTGGAATTAAAAAAAATAAAATAAAAGCAAAATCTAGATTCCCGGGATTCCTTGCCCCTCAAAGTGACTCTATTTACATGGGTGCCAAGGGGGCCTGTTTTGCTATCTCCCCTGCCAGAAAAGTCCCTGAGGAAGGCACTACCTCAGCCACAGGCCAGACTTCACCTCCCCTGGCTCCAGAAGCCAGCAGAGACCCTGCTGCACATCAAGATGTGTGGCAGTGATGGGTGGGCAGTGTCAGAGGCTTATTCTCTCGTCACCAGCTCAGCCTCATTCACACAGACCAAAATAACCATGTTTTACATGAAGAGGGGGGAAAACATCCCTAGGAAAGTGGCAATGCCCAGCCCCAGTGTGTTACTGGGCTCCGGCACAGCTTCCGGAGAGGCGCGCAGGGCAGAAGGACYGTCATTGCACCAAGGCGCTGGTGGCGTTCACAACCACGGAGGGAGTAGCCAGCTCCACCAGTGCCTCATAGGTCCCGACCACAAAGCCGACAAAGCCGAAAAGGCTGATCACAACATCCTTGATGATGACAAGGGGGTGCATGCCTTCGGTGTAGTAGGTGGCGATCTCCAGGAGCGGGGGGAAGATCAGAGCCAGTGCACTGCTGCTCACGGAGCCCACCAGCGAGATGACAATGTCCAGGCGTGGGATGAGGATGGCCAGCACACCTGGGGAAGGGGCAGACAGTCTGGTTAGCAAGGCACGAAGATATTGCCAGACAGCAGCCGAAACCCAACCACCCAAGTCAAAGCAAGCAAAGCAGATGGTATCTCTGACACGTTGAGTTGCACCTCTGCCCTCTTGCCTGATACAACAAGCTTTGAAGAGATGGTTGCATGTTTCCAACCATCTCCCCAAGCAATTAAGCCATTGCATTTAATTAACAGAGCACATCACATAGGCCAATACCTGTTCACCTCCCAAAACAGAGGACTAAAAGCCTCCCTCCACCCAACAGCAGCACCAGCTCATCCCAACAGACCCCAGAGTCCCCTCTGGCAGCCACTCACACTCATCACAAACCACCACCCGCACCAGCTGCGGCAAGCTGCAGCTAAACACCCCCGTACTGCGTGCCACCAGGGGACTCGGGGCATCACTTTGGAGAAGACAAAGCCAGAAAGTCACAATGAAGTGGCATGTGGGGGGCACACCTCTCCATCCTGCAGCCACTCTACATTGGTTCCCAGGTGCAATGCGGATGTGGAGGAGATGTGAACAGAAATGCCTGGGGCAGAGTCCCGCGGGCAGAGGTCTCCATTCAGASGGAAACCACTCCATCTTTTCCAACCTTTGGTTGTTTTTACCCCAATACCAGAGCCAAGTGAAAAAATCTACAGATTTTTAAGCTTCTGCCGTCTTCATCTAACCACAGCAATGGGTCTGTCACCACAGATGTAGCCAAGAGGAATGCCACCAAAGCCTCCCAGCTCTGCCAAGTGCTGGATAGAGAGGAGATCACGCAGACCCAGTGACCTTCAGACTTGCTGCCAAAGAACTGGTGGCTGAGACGGCAAGCAGATAGGCATGATGACCCCCTCAAAACAGGCCTGCTTTCACTGCGGTCRTGCTTGGAGGTGTGCTGTTGACATGCTGGGCACAAGCAGGGCTAAGTATGTGGATGTGCAGCAAAGCAGCAGCTCTAACCCATGGCACAGAGGCTGAGCCTGCAATCTGCAGCTGAGCCACGCTGCAGGATGAACAGACACCCAGGAAGGAAATGCTGTGCTCATTCCCGAGACTGGCTCCCCTATTCAGCTCCACCAAGGCTGCCTGACRTGAACCGGTGCATTCCCTCAACAACACGCATTTCAGAGGGGCCAGAACATTAAAGGCTGCAGGAATAAGTTGTAGTTTCCCAGAAGACCCCAGCTGTAGAAATAGGAACAAAGGATGTGATCGCATTAAAAGATGGTCAGTTTGTTCGCGCATGGGGCTGTTTTTCCCCATAATGCAACCTGAGAGGTCTCTGTTAGAAAGGAATCGATAAAATCTATGTTTCCTGACAAAGCCAGGCAGGAAGAGAAATCCTGAACAGCGCTGAGCCCAGTTAATTGGCCAAAAAGCATACATTCAGAGCTGCAAATTGGATTTTCCTCCAATTAGCATTACGAGCCTAACACTTAGTTATGGAAACCCTGCCGTCACAAGAAGGTGAGGCCAGTGATAGGACTCCCGTTACATGAGGAGTCGTGCAAAAAAAATTCCATTTTCCCATTTCAACCCACGTTCCCAAAACTCACACTGGGAGAATTAAATAGCGGTGGGGAGGAGGGAAGAGAACTGCACAGGAGGTGTCACCCTGGGCAAAACCAGGGCAGGGCAGCAAGCTGGAGACTGGAATAGGGGAGGGCTGGGAGTCCCGCGGGAGCCATCAGCAGGGTGAGATCCACCATGGGAAAACACTTCACACTTCCATGAAAGAGGTTGCTACAAGGTCAAGACAGTGATAATCTGGAAGGAACCAGGGGGAGAGAAACAAGATGGCCTGCTCCAAAAATCAGTGCTACTGCAACAGGCCACAGCAAGTGCTTTCTGCAGTTGCATGGCTGCTGGAGCAGCACAAAGTGGAGAAACCCTTTGGAGAGGGCCTCAGGAGCGCCCAGCCACACCCAAGCACAGCACCACCACATGGAGAAGCCGTCAGGCTCTGCACGTCCCACCAGCTTCCACCTGGGAATCAGCAGGCATTTTGCTTCACACGTCACTAAGCCACAAGGGCCCCATCAGGTTCTCCAAACTAAGGGCACAAGGGAGCCAAAAGGATTTGTAGTATTTGAATCTTGTTATCAGCACACTCAGCTCCTTGGCTCCTGACCCAATGTCTATGGGGAGGAAGGACCAGAGCAGAGCAGAGGCCTCCCAGCCAGGATGGCAGAGCAATACYGCAGGAAGAGGTTTCTCCCATTTCTTCACATGCAGCAACTAGGAGCCTCCTGGGTTCCGACATGCCACCCCAGCATTGCCTGGCTGCCTACATGCTCTTCCTCACCATCTTGCAGAGCCTCGCACTCGGGGAGTAAAACCTGCCCTGTGCCGCAAGTGCACCCACCCCAGTACAGCTCCTTGCTCACCTGAGGGCTGCTACCCCCCAGCTCCACAACAGACCCCTCTAACCAGCCTCTTCCCTGAGCCAGCACACTGCAGACCAGAGAGCACTTGGGTGACAGCACCTGGCAGGTTTCCCTCTTTGCACCAAGCTCTGCCCATAGTCCCAGCATTCACAGAAATTGCATTTAATGCTTCCTGGCAAGGCACAAGCACCTGCTCTCGAGGTGCAATTAAACCAGAGTTTTTCTGCAGCTGGGTGAGCAGAGAGCCCTTGACTAAAGGCCAAGCAAGATAACTGCCCCTGGCAAATTGATGCTGCTTACAGGAGGGGAGGTTCTGGCATCCCCGGTCCCCATCACAGGGGCCAGCAGTCATGCACCCCATCACCTCTGAGGTCTCTTCCTCCACACCTGGGGAGCTGTGAAGCCTTAGAAATCCTGCAAAAGTGGGAGGCAGCAAGAAAAAGCCACATCCCCCACCTCTGAACAAATCCATTTGTTTTGCATATGTTTAGAGCTGTTCCAGAGTGAGAGCACCTACAACACAGCCTGTGGGAGAACATTTGTTAAATAAGAACTTCAGCCAAAAATAATCCCCCTGGGAGGCTTTTTGCAACTTTCACTTAATGGCTGCAAACTCCTGAATGTTTTCCCCCTCTTCCTGTTACAGGATGGACCTTCTCCTTCGAACAAGGGTGTAACCCCAAACGCCACCAGCACAGCCCAGGCACTGGGGCAGCCTCATGGCTCCTCTCCATGTCTGGCTGGGACTACAACATAACCTAAGGTTACTAATGGCATAAGGCAGCATTAGGTGAACATGTTCACATTACTGGGTGCTTCAAACATTTGGGGATAGGACTCAATCCTGACCTAGGATCCTTCCTCCAGCCCAGGTGACAGCAATGAAACGTGCATTGTTTGCTGCAGGCATCCTGCCCTGATGAGGCCCTCAAAAGCCAAGCTGATGGAGTCATGAAGTCACTGCAGCTGGCCTTCTCCAAGCTGCCTAGGAAGATCAAGCTAAGGGTGTGAACTGGACAGACAGAGCTCCAAGGAGGAGGCACATAGCAAGGGGCTCAGTCCTGCAAAGAGTCAAAGCTCTGCGTTACCACCCCTCTGCCACAAGGAGGTCCAGGCTTTTGCAGGTTGAAGGGAAGAGTGGAGCGGCCAGCTGCTAACAGCATCCTCAGCCCACCCCACCCCACTCTTCGGACTCAAACAAGATTAAACCCCACTCAAAAACAAGCAGAACTAAAGTACCAGCTGCAGTCCTCAGCCTCCAGGGGCAACAGTCACACTTTCCACAGATATTAATTCAAAGGGTTTTTAAACTGTGCTGGTTTTGAAGTCTAAGCTTAAAAGACACCCATATAGCAAATTGCATCCTCTCTTTGGAAGCCAAAGCCATGATGCAGGCTTGTTCTGTGGCCACAAGATCATCTGATGAATATTCATACAACCCCCTTAACTGCTTTTATCCTCACCAACATCCACAGTGATCTCTTACACTGAAAGATAAGAATAGGAGATACAAAGGAACCTGCATCCTTCCACCAACACCTCTCTGCCCTTAGCCCCAAACTGGAGGGTACAGCCACTGCCATCACCTAAAGCCACCCCTTCACCMTAAGCCTTTGCTTACCTGTTCAGTCCCACCCCGACACCACGGGCTCCCCTCCCAGAAGCAGACTCTGAGCTTGACCATTAAGACAGCGGTGACCATAGCTTGTGCCCCAGCACTGCAGGATTTAATCTTTGCTCTGTCCCTCTGGCCTTCCTGAGCTCCTTCATCTCGCTCAGGCAGGGAGAGCGGATGCCAGCTTTCCAGCATCATCTGCACTTCAAAGGAGAGCCAGAGATCAAACACCCTCCTTGTGCACTATGATCCTGCTTTATGCTCGCTCCAGCTCTTCCCATGCGAGGGTGGGAGAAGGCAGAATAAATAGCCCAAGCTCTTGTTTTTCAGCTGGACAGTAAAAGGTTTTCTCCTTTTTTTCAGGGAACAAAAGACCTCAAGATCAAAGTTAGCTCTTCTCAAAACAGGCCCTGGGCAAATAAGGGACTGGGGAGAAGGAGGTAAATGATGAGATGGCTATTTGGCAGCCTGTGTTGCCTCCCATGTGGCCAGGCAAAGCCTTGTTACCAAGCCAGTAGGTGCTATGGATTTACTCTTCACTGGGCCCAAGATTCAGCAAAAGGTGCCACCAGTATCACTCCAGCTCGTGCAGTATATTTCTTTCAGGCAGGACATTTCCCAGCCACTGAGGAAAGCTTGGGCTAGGCTCAGCCTGACAAGGCTGTGCCTGACCATGGGATCTCCACCCCAGGACACTGAATTCCCCTGGCTGCAGGTGCTCTGCAGTGGCCAGAGATGCCCAGACCCCAGGGGAGGACATCATGAATATGAGCATCGATACATGAACAGTTTGGAATGGAGCTTCAGGAACTCAGCACAGAGAAGACAGGGCTTCACCCATCCCAGTTAAGGCAGCATTTCTGGACCATCATCATTATCAAGAGCCCAGAAACCAACAGGCTCTCAGTCAGTTCCATTTTCTCCAAATTAGCGCTGTGCTTTTCTCACAAGCCCAAACCAAAGCCAGCTAGGACGCAGAGTCCAGATCTCTGATGCTGAACTCTGGTGCATCAGCAGCATCAAACTATGGAGCGAAGGTCTTTCTTGGTGGAAGACGCCTGGGAGCTCATTCAAGCATCTCAGCTGTGCTGACAACAGCAAGGATGTAATCTTCAGGAATCAAAGTCAGCCAAAATCGTATACACCTGTGCTTCAGTGACCTGTTGCCCTTACGCTTCAACAGCTCTGCCTTTCCCAGCTCATATTTCACCCTTTAAAAAATAGGCAGACAGGTCAAACCCTATTCCTCAACCTGCTAAAATCACAATTCACCTCAATTTCCAAATTATGCAGGCAAYTGCATGCAATGACTTTTATAGCAGACAGGGAGTGGCTGGCATCAGGCTGCATCTTGGTGCTGGACAAGCCTGATGCCAGAGCAGGCAACAGCCCTTCAGAAGGTTGGCCTCTTTATTCAAAATGTCTCCAAATACTTGTGGTAATTAAAAATCGTCTCTAGGGTCTCCAAACTAGTCAGGTCCAACCACGACCCTCCCATAGTTTCAGCAGAGCAACAAGTGATTTCAGACTGTGCATCAGCCACTTGGCCTTGGCGTTGCCCCCCAAAGCTCTGCATCCTTCTGCAGGAAGGACCAAACAGCCTCCAAAATAACAAGAGAAGTCAATGTTAAGAGGCATCCCAGGAGGGATAACGTCTCCTGGTCTGGCCAGAGCACCTGAAAATGCTTCCCAAGCCCTCAACTCAAAAAGGAGCACAGGGCCCTTTCAGTATCACTGTTTYGTCCAGCACATGGGCCGTGGGTAAGTCTGCTCTCAGGTTTTGGGAGCCTCGCACCCTGGGCCAGCAGCTCCTTGGGGCTGGCAGGATGAGCCCTATTTGGGTGATGAGAGCTGGCTCCATCACACCTTTTCTGTAGGTCAGCCAGGGCTTGAGCCTGCCAGTCTGCTCCACCAGCCTCACTGCAGCCATGAAACCCCTGGGAGAAAAAGGGTCTGTTTTGGGCTGAGGCAGCCAGACCTGCCCGCAGCACACAGCACGCTGCTGGCACGCCAGGGCTTTGGTTATAGGTCATCCATCCACAGATTATTTTCAGTTATCTGCTGTTGTGCTACATACTGCAATAAAACGTGTGCATGGAAAAGCAACTGTGTACTTGGCTTTTTCCTGCTGTTGTCAGACAACACCCAGCTTTCAAAACAGAGTCCAGTCAACGCAGCAGAGAAACTGGGAAAGGAARGCAGCTAGGCATGCATGGAAGTGACCAAGAGGTTATTATGCCACAACTGGTCAAGTCAAACTGCTCAGGACAGGGATTCCCTGGCAGGATCTGGCTGTTCACTGTTCACTTGAGGTTTCTTCTCAATAGCCAACAAGCTTTTTTATTTTTTTAAACTATAACTTTACAAATTTTTTATTTGTTGCAGAGAGAACGCAGGCAAGGCATCAGGTGCAAATACACATTTGTCTCACTCTAAAAGGGATATCACTACATACTAGCATAGCACTCTGAGAAAGGACACCTATTCCCTCACTGTCAGCAAAACCTTTGCAGCTGTCCCTTGCTAGGTGTTGCTTCGGCACAGAGAACCTGGCTGCTCAGTGCATAAAGAAAACAGACAGCCTCAAGCCCAGGCTGTCCTGGCATCAGACCAGGTATTGGGATTGTTTTATACACAGCTTTTTTCAGCAAGTGTCATCAGTGGGATCCCACACCCAAGGCTCCAAGGGAGCCTCATCACTGTGTAAAGCAGCATCAGGTTGCAGCCTAGTCTGGATGCAGAACTGCAACGCACAGCTAATAATCTGGCAAGGTGTCAAACTGCAGTAACTCCTCCCTGCTGAGACCCATGTCCTGAAAGCAAACACACACCATCAACACATGGAGAAAGCATGACCAGATGCTCCAGCTAGCACCTAGCCTCCCTCTCGGCCACATGCAACAGGTGTCTCRCCAGGTCTTCAGCTTCCCTTCTCAAATTCTCCCAGGTTTAAACTGATCTGCCACCTCCAATTCAAGTAGGAAATTTGCAGAGATGAAGAGACATAAGAGGCTGCAGGGTAACTAAGCATATGACCCCATACCAAAAGGCCTAAGCACCTTCCAGCCAGAGGAAGCATAAGGGAGTTTGACACATGCCCTCAGTCTCCCCACAAGGGATGAGCCCCCAAGGGCTGCTCCTCAGCAGAGGAGGCTGTTCCCACAGAGAGGGGCCGGAGCACCACTGCTGCTGCCTGTTGGCAGACCTTTCTTGGCCCTCTGGTTTGCATTAGAAAGGTTCAAGAGACTCCCCACCACGATGGTGTTAACAGCAGGAGAAGAGGCCAGGGTGTGCGAGGGGCTTAGGCTCACAGCATTACTAGCCTGCAGTGGGAAGGAGGGAAGCTCCAAACAGGCTGTTCCTACTCACAGGTGATGCCAACCAGGGCAGTCCGGAGGAGCAGGTTGACCAGCCACCCCCAGCGCTCCGACACTCGTGCGATGACAGGAGGGATGATGATCTCAGCGGGCACGTAGAATTGCACAGCATATGTGAAGAAAATCCCAAAGGAGAAGAGCAGCTTCACTGCCTGGTATAACCTACAAACAAGAAGGAGGGGATCTGGTGAGATGGGCTCTTGTTCCGACCCCCATGGCATCAGATGAAGGCAAAAAGCAGAAGAGGAACACTCTGCCAGAAGGACATTTGTGTCTCAACTATTTCCCTTCTACACATCCCCCTTCCAAATTAAGGGGCAATGCCTTAATCCGCTGAGCTGTTTCTTGCGTAAGAGATGGCAAGGAGATAGCGCAACCTACAAGCCATGGCAACACATGTCCCCAGCACCTAATTAGAGACTTCAAGTCTTGCTTTGTGTAAGGAATTGGCAGGCCAGAAGTTGAGCCACCAGTCTTTCAAGTGCTGCTTCCCCCTTRGGAAACCTCTAGGGGCCAGATATTAAAGGCTATTTAAAAAAAAAAAAAAAGTTCCACTTCTAACTCATTCAAGGGTGCAGAGAAGGCTGATACGTCTTTGGCCAAGAGACCAGGAGCCCGACTTGTTCCTTTACACATTAAGGCACCTACCTACATTTCTAGATGCTCAAAATTCCACTGGCAGCTCATGTGCGCAATGCTGCCCTTGGCYGCACAAAGTTATGAGTCCTCTGGGCACCTCACTCCTTATGGAGGAATATGGGCTCCTTACTGCCCTCTTCACTTTCACATGACAGGGCTGGACTCTGTAAGGCATGCAGTGACACAGGGAGTCCTTCCTCCCGACTGCCACGCAGTACATGTGCCACGGACAACACCTGAATACCCAACCATTAGGAAATTGCCCTCATCAGAGATGGCTAATTGCATTGATACTGGTAGGACCCTGCAATCCCGACTTTCAGCTGGTGACCTAGGATGAAGGAAGTTGCATCCATAACCCCTCACCAAACATTTCTCATCTTTGCCTTCACTAACAAAATCCAGCTTCCAAGCTGAAGGATGGAAAAAAGTTCCTTTTTTCCTGGTTGCAACCAACAATATTTTTTTCTCTAACTTAAAATAGAAGATCAAGAACATCTTCAAAGAGTTTTATCAGCTGCAGCCATGAATATTTCACAAATTTCAATTATTGCTTGACTCCCAAATAGGAGGAAGAGGGCTGCACCACGGGGATAAGTCTGCGCTTACAAAATTAACATAACGCAAATGTCACCACCACCACCTGCAACTCAACCGCCTCCATGAAACAAAAAAACAGCAGCTATTTCTAGAACGCTGCATAATGCRTGTTTGGGGAAAAGACAGTTAAAACAGGAGTTTAGGCTTCCTAGAAGGAACTCAGTATGCAGACAGGCTGCAAACAAGAGCTTGGGCTTGCTTCAAGTCAGACCTCACTATGTCCTGGATCCTCCAGCGAAGTGACAGGAGGCAAGTACGGCTCCAGAAAAACCTGCTACAGCTGGCCAGGAAGCCATCCCCCAGCCCCGTCTCTGCCCTGAGCTCCCTGGCAACAGAACAAGCCTCTGTACAGCGGAGCGATACCCAGTTACATTACACACATGGTCCTACCTGTTCCCCTACACAGACATGCTGGCCAAGCTGGACAGCAAATCAAACACGAGTCAGCAGCATGTCTTTGCAGCAATTAAGGTTAATCATGCACTGAGCTATACTAGCAAGAGTGTAGCCAGCAGCTTAAGGAAAGACATTACTTCCCTCTATTTGGCCCTCATGAAGCTGCAGCTAGAGTACTGTGTCCAGTTTTGGACTTCCAGGACAAGACAGATATTGATCTGCTGGTGTAAGTCCAGCAGAGGCTACTAAGATAGTCAGGTGCTGCAGCATATGACATGTAAGGAGAGGTCGAGAGAACTGGGTTTGTTCAGCCTGAAGAAGAGAAGGTTAAGGGGGATGTTACTGCTGTCTTCAGCTACCTAATGGGTAGGCATGGAGAAAACAGAGCCAGGCTCTTCTCAGAGTTGCACAGCAGAAGTACCAGAGGTAACGGGACAGAGTTGCAGCAAGGGAAATCCTAAATAGATGGGAGAAAAGGTCTTTACCACAAGGGTGGTCAAGCACTGGAACAGGGGCCCACAGAGGTGGGAGGAATCTCCATCCTTATTGATATTCAGAATTTCAGCTGGGACTGCTCTGAGTGAGGGTTTGGACCTGATGACCTCATGAGGTCGTCCCCGACCTAAATTATCCTGTGATTCTATAGGTAAACAAAGGACAGAACTCATGTCAGAGTCCAGAGTGCACCCACTCAGCCACAGAACACTATGTTCATGACTTGAGCGCACAGCCATCTATCCCATGGTTTGCATATCCTACAGTCATATTTCCAAGCAAGTGAATATCAAATATTGTAAAGCAATAAAGTGCTCCAAGGCTATCCATGTTTAAGAGATGCTATTTTAAAAGATACAGAATAAGGCTGGGTCAAGATCTTGCAGAGGCCAGGAGGAACCAGCACAACAAGCACAAAGGGCAGCTTCAACTCAAGAAGAGGAAGAGCTCAAGCACTAGCCATGACCCACAGAGAAAGCAGGTTCACTCAGGGCCCTGGAGAGGCACTGCTCTGCAGACTGCAGCAGACATCTGCTTATTCATGAGGGCCACCCCTACAAGCTGTACTTCAAGGTATTTCAGCAAGAGACAGTAKTCCATTCTTTGACCATAGGCTCTTTCATTTCATACCTCCAACTGGTCACACACAAGCAAACATGTTCACCCTTGCTACAGCATTTCTTTACTTTTCAGATGGTGGGGTTAAGCAACCCTTCTGAGGATGCGAGGAGGGGTTTCTGCATAGCAGCACAGCATTTCTCGGAGACCATGGTTAGACCTGGGAGCTTGGAACTCATACACTCCTCTTCGGGAAGCTGTGGTTACAGACCAGTGAGCCTGGTAAAGTCCTTAGCCATCCTGTATCTCAACGATTCCTCACACATTCATCAAACCTGTCCCTAGAGACCTCCAGGTGACGGCTGCAGCTAAAGAAGGATGTAGCATCTCCTCCACGATACTTGCCTTATGCTTCCYGTGCTGCAGGCAATCCCCTGACTTCCTACCCACAGCCCTCATGACCAGCTTCTGCAGTGCAATGCCCTACTGCTGGGGAAAAAAAACAGGCAACAAAGCAGAATTCATTTCCAGAGCAAGTCTTCACCCATCACCTGAGGTTTAATGAAAGTATGGGAATACAGTGTTCAAGGGTTCAACCTTAGTTTCCCAGCCCTTACTTTAACAAGACAGATAACACATTTCCAAGTCCAATATTTACAGCCTCCATTGAATGTTCTGCCAGGAAGGAATGTGTACAAACACGTTGTGTTGGTGTGTGGAACCACGACAGACCACAGCACTCCTTCTCCAGAGGCAGCCTGTGGAGCACAGGAGCCCTGCCTCATTCCCTGAGCTTCTTTGTGTGCCACTTACAAATGGCTATTCTGTTTTCTGTATAAGAAAAACCTACAGCTTTTTCATAAAAGTACTTTGATGGAAAGTGTGGATACTCCAGAGGTGTGCATTCAACATAGGATCCTTCTATAGACTAAATTTGAACTATTGTTTCAGTTCTGTCTCAGTTTCCCACTCATAAGAACAGCAGCAGCATTTCATCTTCTCCCCATCTCATCTGTAGCTATTTTATCTGTATTTTATCTGTAGCTTGTTGAGCTGATGGGATTCATACTTGCTGCACTCTGTAGGTTGGGATTCAAATCTCATGATAATACTGACACATTTTTCAAAAGACATATTCCTTCTCACTGACAGAACAGTAACCTGTAAGTACTTCACATCCCAGTGTAGTTAACAGGTCAGGGCTCTCAGCAGGAGCAAGGCTTTCTGCCACACGGAAACAGAAATCCACCACAGTTCAGACACCGCACAGATCTAACATGAATGAAAGTCCATTCATTTAAAGAAACCCACAAARCAAAAATAAAAGAAGGGGCTCCGCAATCTTCTTTTTTTTTGGGGGGGGGGGGCAGAAATCCTGCTTTTTCCAGTCCAACAGCTGCACAGGATTTTATATATATATATAATCTAATTACCTAATATTATTAATAATAATTCTATTAGTAGTAGTATTAGGTCAGTCTCTGGAAGTCCACCGGTGACTCAGGATACGAGTCCTGTCACAATCTGCATCATTTGTGGGGAAGCAGCAGCAAGTCACCTTGCACAGAGCTCAGCAGTTTGCTAACAAGATAGGACAGATTGGAGGAGAGGGGAAGATACACTTCTAGATAAAATTCTTACTTTGGTCTCTTGCAGGATTTCAAGCCAGTAGTGATTTCAAAGTGAAGCTTTTAAACTTCAGAGCATTCCTTAGCTGCCCAGTAGCATCCTGAAAAATTGTTTTGTTATAGGACAGCTTTCTGAGGAGCTCTGTGGCATCAAATCAAACCTTAGCCCTTACTCTGCATCAGTGCACAAGAGGTGCTTTTGTGCAAGCACTACCTCAGCAGAAGAGCAGAGCTTCTCTCCAGCCTCCCTCCTTGCCTGTCAATGCCATATCCTGCCAAAGAGATGCCTGGAAACAGTGTGTTGGAGGAATTGAGATGGGTTTGTCCATGACTTCCCCAAATACTCCCAAGTGGAGGAAGCTGGAAAAGGCCTCAACTCTCAACATTTGCATGCTGAAGAGCCTCCACACTTCTTGTCGCAAAGGTGTAAGATCTTCTACTAGAGAAATGCTTGCATTCCTTCCCTGGGATGAACATGGAGTCAAGTGCGCTGAACAACCATTTACCCTCCCAGGGACAGATCCACAGGCGCACTGCTGGCAGCCAAGAAAGGTAAAAGCCAACAGAAGGAGCAGGAGAAGTTAAGGCAGTGGAGTTTGTCCTGTCACTTGAGTACAGTTTCCAAAGGTCCCATGTCTTTACCTCACACAGTCAGTCAATGTTGCCCATGCTGCAATAAGATGGAACAAGAGACCAACGGGCTTTTCACTAGCTCCTGCCCCCCACTGCCTTCCCTCCAAGTCCTTTGAAACCAGCTCCTGAGAGGAGACATCTCCACAGGCACTGAAGGTCAGGATGAGCACTGGCTCTACGGAGTAGTTCAAGCCCCTCCACCACACACTTGCACTTCCAAGCCATGTGCAGCAGCACACAGAWCGATGTGGAGCACCACAACTTAACCATGTATTTTCAAATGCATTTTCAGTTTGGCAGCTGGGGGGCCAACACGAGCAGCATGGGCAGGGAATAGGACTTCCAAAGAAGCTGCTATGTCCAGGCAAACCCTTGCGCCCCCTCCTTTGCACAGCAGCCGTGCACTGCCACATCAGGAAGGGCTAAGATCACATGGGGAAACCCAGCAGAAAGACCTGCTGTCTCCCAGGTTCATAGCATATACATAGCCTTTAACATAAGAGTGTGTACATCAGAAGCAAGAGTGCCGAGCTCACAAAGCAAGCCCTGAACAGCAAGCTTTCCACTAGAGATCTTATTTCCACACAGCCTGCATTCCTAGAAGTTACCTGGCATGCAACTTGGCCAGCTACTGCCAGCAGCCCCTGGCAAGAAGAGAAATAACACCTCTGGATAAGCATTTACAGTGTTAGGCCACGTGTGTTTCCGTAGGGCTCCAATCCCGCAGGCCAGTGACTGGAGCCTTATGAGAGGCCTTGCAGGATCCTAGAAGAGGACAGACAGGTTTGGGGAGCTGCAGAACTTGACCCTAAGGGAAGGGGTATCCTCACAGCAACAGCTCCCGCAGGCAAAGCCCCATCCAGGCACAACGCAGAGCTCAGGAGTGGGAGTTTGAGCTCCAGGGCTACAAACAGGAACGCAGCTCCCATGTGAGACGTCACATCTCTCCCCCACATGGGAGCTCCCAGATTTGGGTTTAGTCTTCAGTACATTTCATTTGGGGAAAAGAAGCGGTTTTGTGCTGTTCACAGATCTGATATGGGCACATCAGGGTTGGGTTCAAGTCCTCTTGGCCTCACGCCACAAGTACTGCCAGCCAGATCTCTGTTTAGCCCCYAAAACAAGGCTGCAAGGCTCCAAGAAAGGACAGGAGCAGCATCTACTGAGGCATGGACCATTAGGAACCCCTAGGAAACAGCTCAACCACACAGAGAACCAGCTCCCAAGCTGGAGAGTCAAGACCAAGCTCAGCAGCAGGTGCTCAGACACCTCAGCAACGAACGCCTCTCCATCCTGTAYGTCAGACAACACTTGACAAGCTGCTTTGGGCAGTGGCTATGACACCACTGTTCCCTCCCCRCCTCTGTCACCCCACTCCCAAACCCACCCAGGCTAATTCTTCTAAGGAGAGACCTCCCCCACCACCCTCTTTTCCACATCCTCGGTGAGGACCATCCTCCCTCACTTCCCTGGCCCCTCTGCTCCCATTCAGGGACTCACCAACAGTTGGGCAGGTTGAGCGTTATGCTGGCCTGGATTTCTGCTCCGAAGCGCAGGTACCCCAGGACGCCCAGGCTAATGTACAAGACTGTGACAATTGTCATTCCCACGTAGAGGATCACTGGGAACTGCCGGGGATTCTTCATTTTGTTTTCCAGAGGCAACACCTCAGAGAGGAAGAGAAGAACAGAACAGCACGTTTCTCCCCATTTCTGCAGGCTGCACGGTCCCTGATGTGGACACAGAGGCCAGGACATGGCAGCGAGTGAAGCCGGCTGCTGCGGTTGTGCAGGGCTGCTGGCAGAGCGGCAGCCAGGATGGAACCCCCAGATCTAGGCGCAGCTTCCCCACTGCAGCCCTGCATGCAGACGCAGCGAACAGGATGGTCACGAGTTGTCCAGAGACACCATGGCCATACAGAGCAGAGAAAGCTGCTATACTGGGGATCTGACTTCTAGCACTTGAGCTTGAGACCTCCGGCTTCACGTGGCAAGTCCCCAGCATGGTAAATTCATGCCTTTGCCTTAAAGAAGGGACCATCTCTCTCCCCATAGCACAGAACTGCGCTTATCAGGGAGTCTGACATTGCGGGGAGATGCAGCCCATCCTGTACCTCAGCTGCTTTACACTCTGCACCCCAAAGCGGCACAGCAATGCCCTCTGGAACAAGCCTGGCATGATGTGCTATTTATTTTCCCCCAGCAGACGCTGCAGACTGAGACATTTTCTCCTCTCCCATCAAGTTTGTTCGGAGAGATTTCAGTCAGGTGGACAATAAAAAAGGGAGGGACAGAGACAAGCCCCTCACCTCTGTACTACTAGCACTCGCTTTCAAATACAGGATTTCAGCAAACATTTTTAAAAGTGTTATTGGGTGACAAGGATTTTGAGGAGGGACACAGCAGAGGAGCTGCTGAGGAGGCAGGAGCAGAAAAACTTTTACAGGCATACCTCGTTTTACTGCGCTTCATTTTATTGTACTTCACAGATATTGCCTTTTTTTTTTTTTTTTTTTTTTT
>NW_020451205.1:2476439-2492321 GCF_003343035.1 Apteryx rowi | reverse complement strand
AATCCTTCATCGAGCAAGTCTATCAGTGCCATATTTCCAAAAGCATGTGCTCACTTCGTGTCCGTGTCACATTTTGGTAATTCTTGCAATATTTCAAACTTTTTCATTATAATTATATCTGTTATGGTGATCTGTGATCAATGATATTTGATGTTACTATTGTGATTGTTTTGGGGCGCCACAAACTGTGCCCATATAAGACTGCGAACTTAATTGATAAATGTTGCGTGTGTTCTGACTGCTCCACTGACTGGCCGTTCCCCCGTCTCTCTCCCCCTCTTTGGGCCTCCCTGTTCCCCGAGACACAACAATATTGAAATTAGGCCAATTAATAACCCTACAATGGCCTCTAAGTGTTCAAGTGAAAGGAAGAGTCGTACATCTCTCACTTTAAATCAAAAGCTAGAAATGATTAAGCTTAATGAGTTAGTTGATTCCAACTCTCATGGATGACTTTGAGGGGTTCAAGACTTCAGTAGAGGAAGTAACTACAGGTGTGGTGGAAATAGCAAGAGAACTAGAATTAGAAGTGGAGCCTGAAGATGGGACTGAATTGCTGCAATCTCATGATAAAACTTTAACAGATGAGGAGTTGCTTCTTATGGATGAAGAAAGTGGTTTCTTGAGATGGAATCTGCTCCTGGTGAAGATGCTGTGAACATTGTTGAAATGACAACAAAAGATTTAGAATATTACATAAACTTAGTTGATAAATCAGCAGCAGGGTTTGAGAGGACTTAATCCAATTTTGAAAGAAGTTCTATTGTGGGCAAAATGCTATCAAACAGCATTGCATGCTACAGAGAAATCCTTCGTGAAAGGAAGGGTCAATTGATGCAGCAAACTTCATTGCTGTCTTGTTTTAAGAAACTGCCACAGCCACCCCAGCTTTCAGCAATGACCACCCTGATCAGTCAGCAGCCATCAACATCGAGGCAAAATCCTCCATCAGCAAAAAGATTACAACTCACTGAAGGCTCAGATGATGGTTAACATTTTTTAGCAATAAAGTATTTTTTAATTAAGGTATGTACATTGTTTTTTTTAGACATAATGCTATTGCAGACAATAGACTATAGTATAGTGTAAACATAACTTTTATATGCACTGGGAAACAAAAAAATTTGTGTGACTCACTTTATTGCGATATTCGCTTTATTGCGGTGGTCCGGAACCGAACCCACAATATCTCTGAGGTATGCCTGTATTTGCTTCCTCACCTCCAAGCTGTGCTAGGAAGAGAGCATTTGTGCCTTACTGCTTGCAAGAGCCCTCAGTGCTGGGCAGAGCATTCTGTAAATACTCCTCCGTATAATGGATTTGGCATTCTCGATCCCTGTGTTTACACAGCCAGTTTATATTAAGAGATGAAAACATTTTTTCCTCCTTTGAAGGGAGCTCCCGGAAATAGCCCACAACATCTTAGCGAGCCATTAAGCACTCCACCCACCCAGCTTTTTCATAGACACAGTCAGTCTATTTACAGCATCTTGTATGAGAGGTACAAGCAAATTTAGCACCATAGCAGACTGGAGCCAAGTGGCTGCTAAAGGGAGATCACTTTGCCTTGCTAGCAGAATGGGGAGAAATAGATCACATTTTTTTGTCATGCTTTTCAGCCTCCCACTAGGCAGCTTCAGGATTCAGGCTGGTAACAAGAATCAGGAATCCTCCCTCACAGGCCAGTGAGCAGAGCCAAAGGCAGCTTCCAATAAAGTTCCTAGGAGAGCCCAATTTAGTGCCAGATACAGACATCTTCAAAGAAGCAAACAAGCTTCTGAGGTTCAGAGCTTGTGCTCCTCCAGTCTCAGATGGAAGCAACAAAGTTTGACCCAGAAGATAGCCTGGAGGCTAAAATGAACAGCATCATCCAGTATTTGGGCTACCGTCAGAGAAGTTCCTCTGCAAATACAGCTGCAACGCAGAACAGGTGCTGCAGCAAGTACAAGCATGGGCTCAGCCTCCTGCACAGTCAGTCCTGCTGCCACAAGCCAACACTTACCACTCCAATGCCTTCAAAAGCAAAGATCGCAGTGCCAAAGAACAGCGGGTAGGTCTTCCAGGCTGCTGCTAGAGGCAGGTCACTGGGATCAGGAATGCCCTGGAAAAAAGCCCACACGGTTCAGACACAAAAAGGAAGGGGAGGACCTGGCCCATTCCCATAGCTCCCTGTCACAGCCACTTGCCAGCCTGGAAAGCTGCACAGAAGCAGAGGGTGAACCGTTGCGCCCATGGGAGTGCACAGGGCTGTGCTCCCACTGTGTGCGCTATGCCACACCACTGCTGCAACCCCATGGTCTCCAAATACCTCAGCCTGGAATTTATTGCCAAGCTCCCTCCTTCTGTGGAGAATAACTTGACTGCTAAAGCACAAGACATCACAGAAATGACAGAGGGAAGTCAATCTGGCTTGGCCCACGCACATACCCTGATGATGTACTGGTAGATCACGACGAGGCTGCCAAGCATGGCCACGTTAGCCAGCATGGAGAAGATGGACAGGACCTTCAGGTTCTGGATAAATGTGAGCAGCACCACAAAAGGCAGCAGAGAAACCATGTAGAGCCGGGAGTCCATCGTGGGGGTCATGGCCACAGTTTTGTTTGAGCTGCAGTCATTGGTAGTACCGTTTGCTGCAGATATGACCTGAGGAAGCATAGGAATACTTGACGAACCCCATAGCACGGGTCTAGACAACTATGGATGTTGTCAGCCCATCCCAGGCAGGTCAGACTACTACCCCATCAGCTCATTTACATAATAAGTTGTTTGAAAACAAAGCAATACAAGTTTTAAAGCCACCGGGGCACATGGTTTCTAACCAAATCCACGTTACCTCACAAGGAGCACATATGGGAACAGCTACTGCCTCTCAGTTGAGAAAATTGCCAAGGCCCAGGCTCCCTGAGCACACAAACTCAGCAACCGAGTGCACCGCTCTGCGCCCCCCCGGCTACCATCACACACCTGCTCTAAGGCAGAGGGTGGTTTGCATAGCTCACATGGCAAGTTGACAGGAGAGGAAAGAGGCATTAAGTGCTATTTTCTTAAAGATCCCTTTCCTCTTGCTGTATCACGTTGCACTCAAAACCATGCACCCTGTCAACTGCCCAGTGCTTTCTTTCCAGGCAGAAGAGCCAAGCCATTACACCACAGGCCTGGAGAACAGACACCGTGTAAGGAGATCTGGTATCTACTGCTGATCCCCGATCCTGCACTTCCCAGGGGAAATCATACTTTCCTTTGTGCTCTTTCATCCCAAAGGCCCTCCAGGCTATGCTTTCATCTCTAGAGGCAAATTTACCCCAACAGTCGGATGGCTGCACCATCCCTTCCGAGGACATGGACACATTTCAGATCACTAATAAAACCAGCCATGAAAGAGTTAGTTCAGGTACCAGGTGTTGTCTGGTCACTGCAGCAAAGGGCTGTGTACAAACGAATTTAACTTGGTCCTGAGCAAGTCCTGTGCCAGAGGAGAGCTTATGCGCAAATCAGCATTATCTGTGAGAGAAGGCAGCACAGAGACATGGTACCCTGCAGAGCAGTGTTTTCTCCAAGCCCTCGTCCTGCTTTGCCTCACTGTGGCTTGCTCAGAAGCAGTTTTCCAAAGCAAAGCTCTGCCCCGTGCAGCAGCACCTTGCCCAAGGTGCCACCTGCACCACTGCTCCCCACCTAACACACTGCTCAGCACAGCAAGAAAGACCAAGTTACACTTCCCTCTCCCCACCCCAAAAATTCCAAAACCTAGGCCAAGGGGGTTCCCGTTTGTGGCCTGAAATGGCTTGGATTTTCAGYGATTTTGCAAATTTGATTTGCAGTCTGAGCCAACATTCAACCTTCAAGACTGCTCAGCAACGAGAGGGGTCTCTGTAGGAAGAAGCCTGTCTTGAAAGAGCAACAACGGGCTGCTAGCAGGGGTCAGTGCACCAGCAGCAGTCCAGCCTCATGCATGTGCACCTGACTAACCATTGCCTCAAGCTCACTCCTGCTCTCAGAGTGACATGGAGAAGGCTGCTGCAAAGATAAAACAGTCCCTGCAAACACACATTTTCTGCCCTGAGGAAACAGAGGACTCCTTCAAGTGATAGGAGACCACAAAAGGGCTGTAAASCCCCCAGGAATTCAACCTGCTCTGGCTCCTCTTCCCCACTCCTGAAGCTCTAATGACCTCAACACCTTTGTCTGGTTTTACAGATACCCCAAATTGCTGCTTCCCCCTACCCCAGCAGAGGGAAAGATCCTGCTGGGATGTGAACAAGACCCAGATGAGGATATTTTCAGCCTTCTCACTCCCACCAGCACTCAGCACATCAAAATGTTAGCTGGCACCCACCTCCCTGGATGTCTCAGGGCCGTGGAGAGTCCCGTGGAAGGATCTCAACAGACCCCAGTGTCCACAAACTACCTGCCTCCTGGCCACTACGAGAGATGCAGCCCAGCACCAAAGCAACACCCACAAACAACGCTTGCACCCCGCTCGGAGGACGGGCAGGGTTTTCCTCCAAAGCCAGCCAACTGACAGCAGGTGTGTGGGCTGCTTCACAGCCCCTTTCCCCCAGGACACCACCTCACTTAGAGTGGGGGTGTTTGGCATCAGATCCTCAGTGTTCACACGTTTACTCCTACAAGCAATCCCACAAGGCAAGATGAAGGGAACCTCCTYGGCTGTTGCTTGCAGAGTGGAGGCAGAGCTTGCCTTTCATCCTCTGCCCACTGACTTCCAGAGCAGCTCCTCTCTGACATCGCAGCCATTTGAAGAGAAGCTGCTTAGAGAAACCCCCACACTCCCGCAGGGGTCTCCGAGAAGCCACCTCTGAAGCTTTGCAGTTACCTATTTCTAAGTGAGCCTCCATATTGCACAGTCTGCATGAGAGCCCATCTGCTAGCTCACTGCCCTGAATGGCTTCACACAAGATCTGAAGAGTTCTCTGTGAGCCAAAAAAGCACCATTCCCTCATGATAGAGGGATCCATCTGTCCTCTCTGCTCTCTTGTCATGCACAGCACCAGCCTGAAGTTAAACAGTCTGAATTTTCCTTTCCAGAAGGTTTTTCCTAAAGTTTAGGCAGTAAACAAATCCTGCTCCCTCCTCACAAAAGCTCAGCCTTGGAGCCAGCTTTCTGCTCCAGGGAAATACAGCAGCCAAGTAATCACAATGTGCAGGGAAGGAGTTCAAGAGAGGGCTCCCCCAACCACAGCAATTCAGTAAAAGCCCCTCAGCTTTAGCAGTGAATGAACAGGGAAGATCTGGCTGATGAAGGCTATTGCCATGGTGAGTGCGACTGAATTGCTGCTGTGTTACATCTGTAAGAGGAGCAGAAGTTTGCAGGGAGAGAAGGGAGGAGGGGAACAACGCTRAACGGGTCTATGAGGCCTTGAGTTGTGCAGAGGCTGAGAACAGGGACTTCTTATTCCCAGGTTTTTTTTTACAGCTCAAGAGTTAAGCAGCATACAGTTAAGCTGTTTCTGTTTATTTCCTACTGATGCCTGGCAGAAGGAACTTCTTTCCATGCAACATGTAATTAAGCTATAGAATCACTGCCACAGGATGAGGCAAGAAATGGGAATATAAATGGGTCCAAAAAAGGGAGGGGAGAAGTTCACATCAGGTCCCAGGAGCCATTATTGTCTACATATGGTATCAATAAACCAACTGACCAAGCTGGGCAGGTTATCAAAGGAGCAATCACTGTGTTGACCTCATTCCTACATGCCTTCTACAGCACTTGGCCTCCGTTTCGCCTGAGGGACATGGATGGGTCTAATGCTTTTTTAAACAGAAGAAACTCGCAGGGATTCTCTTGAACGAACCTGTCCTCTCTGGCCAACTTAACAGGAAAACTGATCCTCTAAAATAATTGGGCAGAGGAGTTATACCTTCCAGAGAAACATCAGTTATGGAAAATGGACTTTCCTCAAAGAACAAGGCTGTAACAGCACTAAGCTTCTTCACACCCACCTCCCAAATCAGAGGACTTCTCCCCTCCTGTCTGTCTCTTGTTTACAGGAAAAAAAGGGGCAAGTCTAACCTGTTTCAGATTGTCAGCTAGAAAGACGAAGTAGACGCAGCAAAAACCCAACTGAGTGAGGATCAGGAAGAGTCCCACTACACGCCTAGGGAAGAAAAAAGATTGTTTATTAGAGAGGTCAGTAGATAAGACTGGACTTTGCCTGTCCTGCACCCTTTGAGCCTGGAGATTAGGCTCAAACACTGCAGCAATGTTCCTTTCCTACAGGGCTGATGTATGCAAGCCAGAGCATACCCGGGTCACTTTTCTTCAACGCTCAGAAGGAGCATTGCATCTCCATCTAACCTCACAGACCTCAGGCTGGTCTCAGATGGCATCTCAGATAGGACTAGGACCAGCCTCAGCAGGAAAGTCTCCAGGTTGAAAGGCCCTGCTCACTGCCCCCCCTTGGGTTTATAATCTCCAGTCTGCAGCTGAACCATCACCACAGCTGGAGACAACAATCCCCAGACACAGGAATAGGTAGATGTTTCCAGCATCTGATGCGCCTATATTCATAAGGCTGGAAGCATCYCTGAAGCAGCTGTTAGACCTCAGTGCTCACTGATTAACATGAAGATGGACCAGTACTGTAGTACACATTATTTACTCCTTCTTCCTTATGCTGCAAAGAAGGCATATTTCTCCCACTCCTTTAGTATAACTCTAAAGACAGGACACATCCCCTAAGTCACATCTGGATGGGGATGTTCTGTAGGAACCTGATCTTCTCAGGACAGGACTGCATCAAAGGGCCCAGTGTTACACTCCCTGGGAGACATCTACCACTCAGGGCAGATGAGCAAAATAACATTTATTATTTCTGATGATCATCTGCCAGCACAGTTCAGAGACCAGTCAGCTCTTTCGTCTCAGCTGCAGCTAGCTCTGGGTTTAAAGAAAAGCCTCCTCTCCAGAAGGAGAGGAGAAGGTGTACCTTCCCCAGATGGCGTGTGTCCGAAGCCAAGCACTAGGAGTTGACTCCAGTCCATACATCACGGCGCCCCCATAGTCCACAAACTGCTTCTGGAATCTGTCCAGAGGAGAGAGAAAGAAAGGGTGTCATGTTGGCCCCATTTGTTGGTCTCCAAGGCAAATAACAACGTTAAAGGAAAAAAAGTTTCTGTGGAAAAAGTCCAGAAGCAGCTGCTGAGTGATATTTCACCAGAGGCAGCTCCTGTAACACTTCCCCATTTATTCTGGACAGGCATTATATGAGCTTCTGAACCCCTTCTGAACCCCTCAGGTGTGCGCTCAGAAAGGATGGGAAGCCCTGAAACCATCCGCAAGCTGGAGAGCCAGAGACAGAAGTCCCAGCTACAGACATCCCTCCAGCACCCAGGGCCCATGGGCGAGCCTCCGGGACTCTGCTCGGCTCCTCTCCCACTCAGAGGATAGCACAGGCACTGCTGCGTGCACTCTCAAGACTGCTGAACTGCTACAGATGCAGCAGAGGAGGGTTTCCACCAGAGCCGAGCAATGCAGTCCCACTTCAGTGGGGGAAAGGGTTCAATACCGTCATTCTGCATCCTAGGGCACATGCGAAGGCGGGCGGCAGCTCAGCACTACGAGCCTGTCACGGCACAGGGCCAGGCTCCCTGGGTGACAGCATGCTCCAGGCACTGCACAGGGATTAGGGAGCAGTGCTGAGTGCTAGAGTGCTCCTTACCTGTAGCAGAAGTGATGAGCGCATTTCACCAGGATGCTCATACAGTGCACAGCAACAACTCCCATCACAAACAGACTCAGAGGCCCTAACTGCACAGAAGGAGAGAGGGAAGGCTGCACTCTGACGGCCAAAGCCAGAGCTGCAGGATGGGTTTTACTTGCAGACAAAAACCAAACTTAGTACCTGAGCCCAGAAAACTCTAGTGAAATGCCACTGCAGAGCCAACAGGAGCTCCAGTTCTCCTCCCTGGGAACTAGCCCACCCCAGTACCAAATAATCCCTACAGAAAAGTCATGAACTTGGCAGAAATGATGCAAAGCAAGCAAGTTGGGGCAGTTTGGCCATAGCAAAGCATTTTAAGAACTGCTTTTTAAACTCTCCATCTTGCACTTCATTATTATACAGGTGCCAGGGAGGAGGTCACAACCTGGTTGGAGGAAGGAAATTTTCTTTTTTTAATCTGAACAACGGGAACGCTACACTCCCGAGCAAAGAAATCCAGAGAAGAGCAGTGAGCCACCCCTCTCTCACACAGCCAGCCAGCCAGCGCTGGGGCATGCTGCAGCCACTGAGGAGCTGAGCACCACAACAAAAGCGGCAGAGAGAAGTGACAGCGTCCCAGGGCTGCTACGTTTGACTGCCAAATGCAGTCTCAGCCCTCAGACAGCAAGGCTGCATCACATCCGTGAATCTTGGCCAAAATTCAGACCTGCGAGGCTGGCTCAGCCCAGGTGAAACCACACAGAGGCAAACACACTGCGTTCTCACTTTGCAGGGCTTCACTGATGATCTGTAGGGCTTGTTAGATGTGTGCTCAACTCCCGGGAGCTGCAGAGGTCACACAGTGTGCTCAGCACAGACAGGCTGGGGACATACCAAGGTGGAACCTGCCACCCACAGGACGAGGGAGCGGAGATGCCATTTGAGCGCAGTACGGACCATTCTGCCATCAGCGAGAAAGGAGCTGACACTGGGAGAACAGCAAGGCAACACCCAGCTCAGTGTGGAAGCAAAGCCCAGCTCCCTGCTTGACCCTGAGCAGAGGAAACCACAGCTCAGTCTCACATGCTGAACTTATCTACATCAGCTAACGCGATATAGGAGCAACCAGCACAGCCATAGCAGGAAACGAGACAAGTAAGAGTCCAAGGTGTGAATGCTTGCAAGCCGGTGAGCACCAGGAGGCAGCTCAGTGGGGGGATGAGCCATAACACTGGCAGTGCAAGCTGGCCCAGCGCAAGCTGGACACCTTACCAAGATGCCAGCGTTCTTCACAGCCAGAGGCAGCCCCAGCAGACCTGTGCCAATATTCCCTTTCAAGAGGTGGATCAAGGTCTGGTACCATCTGAGAGAGGAAAGATATGGAGATCACCACAAGCATCAGCAGGAGCCCACACCCAGACCATACGGTCTCGGTCTATACACAGCTGTGGCAAACACATCCGGAGGTCGAGACCACCTCCGCTGAATTCAGCTGGGCTCTGCATAGGAGCCAGGGAGGACTGGAGGCAAAGACTAAGCAAACAGCTTTTGGCTGGGTATTTGCTGAACCTGCTTCCAGGCAAACCCAATGAGAGCTCAGCTCAGCACCGCGTGGCTGCGTGATCAGAAACTCCCTGGGTCGCATGGTCCAAATCATCAAGCCTCCTTGGAGTAGAGACATCAGCATCCTCTGGTAATGCTCAGGAGATGCTGCCCCTACTCAGCAGGATAAAAGAGGCCTCAAATTTTATCAGCCAGTACAGTTTTGATGTCAAGTAAGCCTGGTCTGCCCTTCTGTGTGAATCAGGCAAGAGGAAGTCCCCAGGCCATGACTGCAATAAGCCCAGGCATCTTCTGAAGCTGGGCACGCTGCCTGCTTTCCACAGCTCCACAAACCTCACTAGAGCAGGGGGATATTGGGGAAAGCATCTAAAACACCTCCTGCTGCCTGCGAGCCAGGCTTCATCAGGAAACAGCGCCCAGCCAGGGCGGCCACGCTACGGAGCATGTCTCTGCCCCCATGACGTGCGCTTGCGGGCTGCGTGCTTGTCCCTGCGACGGCAGCTCTGCTCCCACAGAGGGATTCCCCGTACGAACACGGCTCCACCACCCTCCGGCACACATCATGGCAGCATGGCACTGTCGTCACCTCCTCCTCCCCCTGCCCGCCTCCCCCACGAGCCACGCAAGCCGCTGGTCTGGCGGGGAGGGAAGAGGCACTCACGTTGTCCCATTGGTCTCCCCGAAGCGCTGGTAGGACTCAGGATGGGCAAAACCGTTTATGCCCCCAGGCGGGCTCCCTTCCGGCGTGACGTCCGTGGAGCTGTAGTCATTGTAGTCCTCGCTGCGGAGCCGCCGGGTAGACATGGTACCTGCGGAGGGAGCCGCGTCAGGGCTTGCGGTGACGCTTAGCTCTGTGCCCCCCATCTCAGCCTCCTTGGGAGCAGCCATCCCTCAGGAGAGCCCAGCTCGCACTGCTGGAGCAAGCTCTCCTTGAGGGCTTTTATACAGCACGCATTCCCTGCCCACTCAAGCAATCACAGAGCTGGCATCTCCCGAGGTCAAAGGCCCACGGTGTGTTCCCTCTGGCTCTTCCCGCAGGCTCGTGCCCCCATTTCTGGCACACCCACATGGGATGGGCTTGGAAACCGGCAGGAACAGCCGCCTGGACACAACCCACCTGCCCGCTTCGACGAGGCGATGGAGACATGCACGCCGCCTGGAAGCACAGAGAGCCGAACGCAGCRGGCAGGGATGGGGCTGTGCCTCAGTGGGTCCCCAACCCCCGTGCTCCAAACTGGGGCTGTGAAAGAGAAACCGCTTTTAGCCCCTGCAGAGATTTTGCTGCAGGGTAACACCTTGCCCTTGCCAGAGCAGAGAAAGTTTCCTAGCTTTTTTTTTTTTTTTAAATTAGGCAGAGCAAAGGTTTTTGATGCCCATGGGCTGGAGCACAGTCCATGTGCCTGACAACAAGCCACCGAAGGACACAGAGTCACGGAAGCGCTCAGGGGCCTTCGGAGCTCAAGAAATCCAGTGCTCTTATTCCAGAGCAATACCCAGAGTAATCCTACAAGCCAGAAGCACCAAAGTTAGCATCCACAAAAGACAAAAGTCTCCTGCCTCTTGGCTTAAGCTAAAAAGCACTCAGCTGTTTTAATTCCCAGATTAACCCTGAAGAGCTCCCACTGCTTTTGCACACCTTGCTGGCTCCCGCTACACGTACACCCCTCCCAAAAAAACCACTTGCTTCCTCTTAGGACAGTGCATCAGCAAAGCAGGCAAACGGAAGGGTGGCTGGAGAAAAACTAAAGGGAGAGAACAGGGTTCGGAGCACCAGGTCGCACTGTCAAAGGAGCCGGCGGTCATGCTGACATGGACATCGCAGCAGCTTTGCTGCCAGGCGAGAGCCCCTCGCAGCCCCGCGGATGGTACCAGCCCGGGGCTGAGACCTTCTCCCCTGCTCGCGCAGGCACTCACAAGGAAGCAGCCTAGTTACTGATTAATCCTTCTGGGTTTCACTAGCCCTGTGAGAGCTGCACTGCTCCACCCCCATGGCAACAACCCCCAGGAAGCGCTGGCTCCTCCGGCGATGCTCGGCAAACGCGGGGCCACCAGAGAGCAGTGCTAAGGGCAATGGGCAAAATAAGGAAGGAGCAACTGCCGGAAAGGGGGAAGAGGAGGACGAGAGCTGTGGACGCAACAGTGAACCGAAAATCCAGAAACTCAAGTTCACCTCCCGGCCCTGCCCTAGACTCTGCCGGTGACTCAAAGGCTCGTCCTAAATCCCCAGCCCATGGACATTACATGTCGGGCACGCCAGACAGGCAGGACGGCAGGGAGGGGACGCGCCAGGCAGAGCAGAGCTTCCAGGTGCCACGAAGTGCCCACGGACACACAAGTTTCTCTTCCGACATCCTCCAGCTACGTGCCCGAGAAGCCCTGATTTCCTTCCCCACGCTCTGCCCAACACCTTCAAGGCCCCGCTGCAGCCTAGCCTCCCTCCCACGGGTGCCTGCCCGGCCGTGCCACCCCCTTCCCCAGCAGGGAGACAGCTGACGAGCACACCACATATGCCGGCATGGAGCAGAAGAGGCAGCAAAACTATCTCAGCAGGCTTCGGACAGCACTTCGGGGAAGAGTGCGTGCAAGAGCTGCGCACAGCCTTCACCACATCCTTTCAGCAGGGAGGGCTTGCAGAAAAGCGTTCTAATAAAAAAACAAAACTACTGATCATCGCTCCAGCTTACCAGAGTCCTGCTTGCCCCCTACACGCAAAGCCACAACTCGYGGCCACGTCCGGCACGGTAAAGCTCACCATGGGCTTCCCGGCACCTCCGGTCTGGTTCCCACCCTGCTGCCGTTAGTGGTCCGGCAGCGGCAAGGGCACACRCTGCCTCCCTTCCCCAGCACCTCCCACTGCCTCAGGAGCTCAGCCCTGCTCTGCCTGCTCCAGACTTCCCTTGTGACTTCCCTCGGCCGCAGGACTCGTTCCTTCTGCACCCGCTGCTGGCTCGCAGCGGCTCTCACTGCCGGCTGCACCGCACCTGCCCCAGCTTCAGAGGGATGCTCCAAGAGGAAGGTGTCAGGAACCACGGGGACTGCTTTGTCACCAGGTAGAACAGGACACACAGCTAACGAGCAGCATCTGCTGGCTGCCCCAGGCAGGGACAACCCTCTGCCAAAGAGCCATGGGACTAGGCACCTGCCTCCAGGCTCCTCTGGGATGTCACCACCCAGACTGGCAGCTCCCTGGATGTCACCTCCCAGGCACCCCCTGGATGTCACCTCCCAGGACCCTGCCCCATCCCCTCCTTCCCCCACCACTGCTGGTGGAGACCTGGCCCCCAGCCAGGCGGAAGCGGCAGAGAAATGCTGCTACCACAGATGGGCTCGTTTCCTGCCAGACAGCTCCGCGTGCTCCCCGTCAGGTCACGCGAGCACCAGCGCTGGCGCAACACGCAGCAAGTGGGACCTGGGGGCGGCAAACCCGAGAGGAACCAGCATTAGCTGCTGCAGAGCTGCAGCTCTCGCTGTGCTGGGATGTCTGTCCACCCCCACCACCCTCATTGCCTCAGATCTAACCCCTGCTTCAATACCAGCTTCCCAAACAGGTCTGATGATGGCCACGCACCCAACATCAGACTGATTTATCAGAGAGGAATGGGAGTCCGGATCTGCCCAACTCCAAACAACAGTGACAACGCCATGGCCCTGCCAAGGGGGACCCACACGTTTGYTAGTGTGGGGCAAATTCAGCGCAGGCCCCTCCAGACCTGCTCCATCCCCAAGGCCTGGCCACCCACAGGCAGTCCACACGACAGCTGGACCTGCTCCTCTCACACCACCACTCCAACAACCCGGACGCTACATGCAGTGAAGTGAATAGCCACAGTGGTTGGTGAGGTCCAGCCTTGCTACCGAAGCTAAGCAGGGAGCAACAGAGCTTGCTCAATCCAGACCTGACACTTGCTCCAGATCCCGGGCACCCAGGGAGCCGCACTGCTCCGGAGCGGTTAGAAACGGGCCGTAGCAATACCCAGCAATGCCGCTTTATTTCCTGCAGCAACGGCTAACGCCCGAAGCAGAAAGCCGGGCAAGGATTGCGCTATGCAATAACAGCGTACAGAGAGGCAGCAAGCAGGGATGCTGGGAGGCAKGCTCAAGCTAATGTCAGCACATAAATCACTCCGGCATAACCTTGTAGCTCACAGCCCAGCCACACGATCAGGCCCTGAACAAGCTCGGCTGCATTCAAGGTGATCCAGCCACTCAGGGACCTGGAAGAGCCACRGCTTTAGTTTACACAAGGCGGCTTCAGAAGCTATTCGTCATGAGTGACAGGCTGGGCCTGCCGGGGGACAGGAGTGGYGCCGGGAGGCCTCGCAAAGCACCAAGGACCTGCAGTGGGCAAGGAAGGGTTTCTGAGGTGGCAGTCTGGGGCAGACTTGGACCCCCTACCCAAATAACTTCACCTAATCCCTTTTGCACAGGGAGAGATTTCTCTCAGGCCAAGCTGAGCAGGTCAGGCGTCGCCCCCAGCTGCAGCAGAGCCACCGAGACAGGGTCCGGCCAGGAAAGCRCCGCTACTATGGGCAGGGATCACCCCGTCTCTCCCCACTTATCTTGCCAATAATCTTCCCTCCACCACACAGCGTACAGCCATATTCACATAACTCACTGATTCCTTCCAGGGCAGGAAAACTTAAGTACCCCTTTTTGCCAGTAAATTGGTGGTATGTCTCTCATTAATAATAAAAACAGCCATCAGCCCAGGGAACAGAGGGCAACTCAACAAAGCGCTCTGATGTGAGTAATTGCACAGTGGCAGCTGTACCACCTCCTCCCCCCTCAACCCACAGCGGGGCTGGACACTTGGCATGTTACTTGAAGTACTCGACAGCGACGTTCTCTAGATAAAATGCAACACCGCTACATTAGTCTGCTTGATCATTCCCCTTAATTTTTTTTTCCAAGCAGGCCTAGCTGCTTTTTGCTTTGAAGACCCAGGGAAATTTGATCATCATGACTTGCCTGCTTTGTTCCTGGATTAAAGGTTGCGTAGCAGCAGGGAGCAAGCACTCCGTTCCCCCGCAATCAACAAGAAGCTGCAAAACTTGTCTCCTCCACACAGTGGATATTTCAAACCAAAGCAAAACCCACTAAATAATTTCCTCATCATTTACAAAGAGCAAAGACAGGAACATCCACATTTGGTTTCCACTGTAACCCTGACTCTATGGCCACTTTCATGTGTAGTTTTTTCCTACGCACACGAGCAATTTCACTGTGGCAAGTGAAATGCCTAGGGAAGCAGAATTGTATATGCTTACAACAATTTGTCCTTTAGGGTCACAACCCCATCCCAGAAATCAAAAGCATGATGCAACTTGTCAAGCTCCTGACAGCTCTCTCTGGCTGTGTGGGGGCCACACACAGAACAGATAACGGTCCTTTGGAAGAGCCTTTGCTAAAGGAATTGCACAAGAAATTTGTCACCTCTTGCTGTCATGCGTGTTTAAATCTTTCTAAAGCGCTGGCTCTCTCGCCAGTCCCACTCCCCTGGCACCAGCCTGTGCAGTGGCCCTCTCCTCCCTGCGATAGCAGGGGCTCCTGCAGCCCACGCCACCTGCGGACTCCCGTCTTTCCACCACTTCATGGCACAGCCTGACCCTGGCCCCGTTCCTGCCTCTCCCTACAGGCTGCTGCTCAGCACAAGCCTCCCCGAGCATCCTGCAGCCTCCTGTCCGACATGCGCTACGCTGCCCCGCGGCACCTCGTGCCATGCGCCCCATGCCCTGCACAGCGACGCAGCCCTGGCACCCTCCATCTCGCGCGCCCCTGCGGCAATGCGCACTGTGGTGCTCTCGCAGCACCCTGCCCGCAGGCTGCACCCTCGCACGGCGCAAGGCTCCCTATGCCCCCGTGCACACCAGGGCCAGCTGCACCCTCGCACGCTGCACGGCACCCGGGGACACTCCGATGCACCCACACGGACTGCCCTGCACCCTGCATGTGGGCTGCCAGCACCACCAGGCACCCCTGGGCATCCATCCAGCCTGCCAGCACCTCTACATACCCCTGCACCCATGCAGACTACCAGCACTCATATGCACCCCTGGGCACCCACACAGGCTCCAGGCACTGCCCCTGAGCCCTCGTGGGCTCCAGGCACCCCAGGGCACCCATGCAAGCTGCCAGCACATCCCTGCACCCATCCAGGCCCTGGGCATCCCTCCGCACCCCTAGGCACCCAGGCGGGCTGCTGGAAACACCTGCACTCATGTGGGCTGCCAGCACCCCCTCGTGCTCCTGGACACCCGTGTGGGCTGCTAGTGTCTCCCTGCACCCACGTGGGCTGCCACCACAGCCCTGCCCCTCCCCAGCGCCCCCGTGGGCACCCAGGAGGGCTGCCAGCACCCCCAGGCACTCTCCCTACACCCAGGAGGGCTGCCAGCACCCCCTGCACCCATGCAAGTTGCCAGCACCCCCATGCACTCCTGAGCACCCACGTGGGCTGCTAGCACCCCCAGGCACCCCGGGCACCCATGCGGGCTGCCAGCATCTCCCACGGACCCCCTGCACCCGCGCGGACTGACAGCACCCCCAGGCACCCCTGCGGGCGGCCAGCACCCCCGGCGCATCCTTACAGGTCTCCAGCACCCTCTTCGCCCACGCGGACTGCCAGCACCCCCAGGCACCCCTGCAAGCTGCCGGCAGCCCC
>NW_020451205.1:2467942-2476048 GCF_003343035.1 Apteryx rowi | reverse complement strand
GGGGGTCGCCTTGCGGAGCCCGCGGGTTACTTTTGCACAGCCTGGAGGTCCGTGCTGCAGAGCCGGGGGGGCCGCTTTTGCAAAGCCGGGCTGTTATTCTTGCAAAGCCTGGGGCGCACTTTGCAGCCCCCTGGGATGCAAGGAGCCAATGCGATGGGCTCTGCAGCCTGCCTCTGCCCCACGCAGGGCCAGCACCTGCTGCAGTGAGCAACCCCAGCCCACGCTTCCCCCACACACACCAGGCCCCACGGAGAAGCAGGCGACACTCAGGGTCATGGTGCCACTGGCAGGGCCTGCCTTGCCCATGCACATCCCACCAAGACTTGGTGCACCCTGAGTCCCCCCCGCATGTGGGGCAGCAAGGAAAGCCCCCACGGCGGGGCAGTTCCTGGGCAAGGCCTGCCCATGTGTGCTGTGCCAGGGCCTGCAGAGCAAGGAGAGTCAGCATGTGGCAGGGAGGTGGCTGGTGGGACGAATGATCAAGCCAGCCCACAAGGAGAGAGGGGCATTGCAAGGTTGTGCCTTTTGGCTGCATGGTGCTGTACTACAAGGGGAGCACGTGCAGATCTCTGCTGCAAGCCTCGCACAGGGAGCCGGCTCCGGGCTGCTTGTCATCAGCTCTGATACCGCCACCCACTTCTGTTTCCACCAGCCCAAAACTGCATCACCACCATCTCAAGGAAAGTAAATCTGGTTCCCCAGTTCACTCCAAGCACCAAGAGGCATCAATTCCGCTTTCAGGTAAAAAGATTTATTAAGAACCTGCAGTAACTGTCCGAAAGGAGGGCACCTTCTTGGCGTGCACGCTGAGCAGCGAAGCAGCGGGAAGCGGGCRAGTTGGTTAGCACTTCTCTAGGCAAAACAAATCCAAGCTGAAGGCAGTGGCCGCATTAAATGGCATGAGCTCAGGGTACAGAAAGGTGTTGGGAGCAAGTCTGCCTTGCAGAGCACCCATGGCCTGGGCTCTGCTCACTGCTGAGGCAGCCATACAGGGATTAGGGCATATAAAGTGCTCGGAGGAAGACCAGCCCTACGGAAATGCTAAATAAGGTGATCAGAGGCTCAGCAGCCGGACGGGAGAAGCTGGACCATGGCTGAAGGTCACCCAAGCAGGCTGCTGTTCTTCAGGGTCCACCCCAGTTCAGGGCCGACCCCTCCGACTGCTGGGATGGGACCAGCCCAGGAGGGAAACCTGCCCCGTGCGCAGCCTGCGCTGGCCGCCCTTCCCCGTCGCGTCCGCCGCGCGCTGGGGATGACGCTGCCTGTGTGCCGCGATGGACGCGTGTGGCAGGAGCGTGCGGAGGGCACTGCTGCGCCCCGTGCCGTTGTTCGGTGTGCTCTGCAGCAGCATGGACCAGCGACCTGTGCCTCGTGCTTACGGGAAAGCCCTGCRTAGCCCCGGGCGAGGACTGGCTGGAAGCACGGGGCGATCCAACACAAACACACGCCTGCCACATCGCTGCCTGCGCGTTGGTCAGGTGAGGGATGCTGGCRTTTTGGCCACATGGTGGACATCCATCCCGTCACACGAGGGGATGGAGATGGGGGCTGGCCTTCCCCAGCCAGGAGACTGGCTGCCATGGGAAACGAGAGTTTTGCTCACTGATGTCAAGGGGGTGCAATAAATAAACCGTTCAGAACGACCCCCGCACGCCTGCTGGGGCAGATCTGGGCAGCTTCCCCAGCAAAGCTCTTGGGGTAGGTCCTAACCTGTGTTTTGCAGCACCCCAACCCCCAGCCTGCAGAAAACACTCATTTCAGCCCGTTTCCAAAGGCAACCAGTGCTTGCAGCGGTATCAGACAGGCTGCACACTTTGCCCGCTGCAAGCACATGCGTTGGAGCATGCAAGCGTGTTCGAGAAACAACTCTTTAAAGGCCGTGGTTAAAACGTTCACCCTTGCCGGAGTTATGGTTTGAAAATGAGATGAGGAGGAAGCGTCCTTGGTGAGGCTGTGTCCCAGCTGCCTGTCATATCCGTGCCCTCCGCGGCACGGGAGCCGCTGAGCATCAGGACTCCTCTCCTCCCCTTGAAGAGCAGCACGAGTCATTTGGTCCCCTGCGAGTGACAACGTCCACTTGGGGGTTGCGTGTTTTCAGTTCTTTCTCCTCACGATTTTTTTCGCAGACATACCAAGTGGGGTGTCCTCGCAGGTGGCGGCTGCTCTCAGCACGGGCGTCTCCAGAGCCGGCCCCGTGCACGGGAGGGTGATTTGCCAAAACAGGACTCGGAGCTGCTGTAGTGGGGACAGGTCTCCCGCAGACAGATTAGGGGCACTTCTGCAAGACCGTCCCATCGTGGCCCGGCTGGAGGAGGTGGGGGCGAGCAGAGGACACCCTCATAGCTAATCCTGCACCCTCCTGCCTGCCCGGGGGGCTGGGGCACGAGCCTGCCCCCAGCCAAATACTAGCACTCCCTTTCCAAATGCTCCCTCCTTTCTTATTTCAAGAAATACAGATTGCTCTTCCCTGGAATGCTTTTGTCTAAAATTCCCCTGATGGGATTAAGAAAAAAAAAAGGAAAACAAGTAAAAAATAACTACCCCCCTGCCCCAGTCCCCTTTGAAAGGCTGAGGGTGTGCTTGAAGATAACTCTGTCCCGGGCAGGGGATGCTGGTGATGGGATCTGGGGTAGAGCGGGACAGCTGGGGGCCCTTCTCTATTCACCAGGCCGGCGGGGAACATAAAGCAGTAGGAATCGGGGATACGTTCTGGGACCGGCACCTCGCCAGCCCACCAAAAGCCTCTCTCTCCTCTCGCCTCGGACGTCAGCGTTTCGTTTCAGGAGCAAGAGGAGGGCCAAGGCGGGGGGCCCGAGCAGAAACGGCAGCGGGGAGAGCGGAGCAAGGGTCGGCCGCAGGGGTACCGGGGCGCGCRCCTCGGGGGGACGGGGACGGCGGAGAGGGGCGCCGGGGAGAGGCAAGACCCCCGGCCCCTCACTGCGCCTGCAGGGAGAAGGCCAGCTTGACGCAGGCGAGCTCTTCCCCGTTGTTGCTGACGGCTGCCCGGACGCGGTAGTTGCCGTTGGTCATCCAGGAGGGCAGCTCGATGTCGGGCAGCGGGAAGTCACTGGCCGGCAGCGAGTAGGAGCCCTGTGGAGAGAGGGCAGGCGTAGGGCAAGATGTCAGCGGTGGCCTGGGCCAAAATCCCCTGCCACCCCRCGCCACCTCCGTCCCCCTCAGCCTTCGCCGAGACGAGGGCACCAAAGGGCGTTTCAGCACCCAGCGCTGCGGGCAAGGCTGCAGCTCCGGCTGGAAAAACGCCGGTGCAGGGGGAGCAACCGCGTGGCAGCCAAGTGGAGACAGGAGGAGACGGACCATGGCCCTGCGCAGCCGCCTGCCGAGCAGCCAGGGCGCTAGGCAGGCGTCCCCAGCGTTCCCGGCGTCCCCAGCGCGGGGCACGGCCGAGGCAGCTCGGTGCTGAGCGTACCGCTTTGAAGGGGCAGTGGCAAGGGATGCCGTAGGTGAGGAGGGGCTCCGGGCAGGTCATCCCCGGAGGGATGAGGTTGTCCAGGATGGTGCAGACGTCACTGTAGGTGCAGCTGCCCAGCTGGTCGATGCAGGGCAGCTGGATCCAGAGCTCGCCCAGCTCCTTCTCCACGACCACGACCGCCTGGAAGAAAGGAGGTCCRACACCGGTGCAGCCCGCAGGCGCTGGTGCCCCGCGGCTCCTCCACCGCATCCCACCCCGTCCCTCCTCCACTTCCACTCAGCCATCTGCCCTCCATTTTTGGGCTCAGACTGCAGATTGTCCGGCTTAGCACCTGCATCGTGGGTAACTGCAGGGAGTGGGGTAAGTGCAGATTTGCACCGGCACAACTGAGCTCAAAACAAGCCTGTTTGCAAGCTGATGGGCCAGTTCACAGCAGGAGGGGTAAAACGCAGGATGGAACAACATGGGAGACCTCCCTGAGGGCTGGAAGTGTCTCATCCAGCATGGCTCAGCAGAGGTTAAACTTCCCCTCCCCTGCTCTCAAAAATTAATTCCTGGTTTCCTCCAGACTCTTTACAGCACCGAGCACCAAAGGTGCCAGCAGGGCAACCTCCCACGGCAATGCAAGAAGCACCAGCTCATATCTCTGGTCCCACCGCAGAGCCCAGCGCCAGGCTGCAACGTGCCAGCCCCGACCACCCAGCAGAGCCCAGCGCTGTCCCGGCCCTCGGCAAGCCCTGCAAGGGCAGAGCCCGGGCGGCTGCGAGGGGCCGATCCCGACGGCGCTGACGCCATCCGCCTCAGCGCCCCGTGGCACACGGGGATGGGATGGGAGATAATCCCAGCCCTCGCGGGGACCCTTGTGATCCGAGGGGGGAGCTGTGCTCCCGTTGCCTCTGGGTGTTTGTGGGGCCGTCGCATGCCTCTGCCTCTCGGCCATCTCCTTCCCCTTCCTGCTTTCGGTTCCTCTCTCCCCACAGGTTTCACTTTCCCTCTTCCAGCCTTGGCTGGGCTGCTGAGCAGAGCTTTGTGCTCGCACCGCCTCCAAGCTCCCCGCACGCCCTCTCCTCCCCTTCTCCCGCAGCACCCCTTCCAAAACCTCCCCGCCGAGGGATGATCCCGCGCACGGCCGGGCCAGCCCCGCTTCGGCAGCGCCCTTCCCATGCCTGCCAATGGCTCAGGCCCGCCGCAGCTCTCCGCTCCGCAGCCAGCGCCGGGTGTTTTCCTGCCTGGCCGCGTTCCCGCCGGGACGCTCCCTGTGGCCCGGCCCCAAACAGGCACCGCGGCGTTGCTCAAGTCGCCCGGTGCGGCTTGGCCCCGGGCCACGGGGCGCTGCGGCGGGGGCAGAGCGCCACGCGGGACGTGTTGGGTCTCATCCGACCCGCGCGTGCGGAGCAGGGCTGGGATGAGCCCTGGGGGCCGGGGTCAGGTAGCACCCGCGGTCCAGCCCGGCACGGCTCCAGGCGCCCACTTCCCTCCGAGGGCTACTCATTCCCGCGCCCGCTGGCTGGGCACGTCGCAGCTCCCGGCGCTTTCGCGGGGCGCTCTGCCGCCCCAGGCAGCACCTCGGCCCCGCGTGTCCCGGCACGTACCTTCAGCGGGGAGGTCAGGGCCTTGGCACTGGTCACGGCGGCGCTGATCCGCAGGCTCCCCGGGATGGTGATGGGGTCCGGCGCCACGGAGAGGCTCTGGAGCACCACGGGATCCTTCCCATCGCCGCAGTTCTCCCAGGAAAAGCCTCCAACCTGCGGCGTTGAGGGACAGGACTCAGACTCAGCGCCGCAGGTGCCCCCGGGGCGCTGGCCCCACGTCCCCAAGGCGCTGTGACCGCGATGGACCTCAGAYGCTGCTCGGGGGCTGGAGGGCACCCCGAACCCACGCTCCCACTGCCACACAGGGCTGCTCGCAAACACAGCGCCAAGGAGCCTCAGGCCCCCCAAATGCCAAAGAAATGCTTCACCTGCTTATTAGACTTCCAATTCTACAAGTCTAAAGGCATTTTAGAAACTCTTTTCTTCAGAAAATAATTGTAATAAAACTCCTTTCTATCCTTTTTACTGAGTGTTCCCTGGCTGCAATTTCCAAACCATCTGTTAGGCCATACTTAAAACACTTCACATGCACACAAGGTAAAAATTAATTTTCATGCCAACTTAAATGAAACAGAGCTATGCCTGTGAAAGCGGAGGCGCAAGAGCACGGGAGAAACAGTGCAGGGACAGCAGTGGCCGTGCTGCCTGGGGGAGCTGCTAGACTCCTCGGGGAGGTCACCTGTACTCATGCAACCTCCGAATTGAGCCCAAACCAGCCTAAAGTGAAAAGCTCACTGCAGGGAGAAATAACCAGCCCRGCTTGTTCGCTCAGCGCCCTGGTCCACCGGCTCCTGCCGTGTGATCCTGCACGGGAGTGGGAACCACGCTTGTGCTTTACACTTCAAAACCTGCTCAACATTTCCATACTGCCTGCTGCTGAGCGAAGGCAGATGAGCCTGACTCACTCGCATGGTCGATACCTCTGTTCCCCAGACACCTCCGAGCTCTGCAGCTCAACCGGTTTAATGACTGTCTGGATGAGCCCGGAAAACAGTTTTGTCCTGTGGGATAATGAAAATCCACACGCAGGGGCTGTCATATGCATGGGGGCATTGCTCGTGTCCTGCCGAGCGGCACCGCTCAGCTGAGGTGCTCCCATGGGAGCTGCTTCGGAAGGGGGAAACAGAGCAGTGCCAGTAGCATGGCCCAGAAACATCAGCCACCTGCAGCTGCATCACCGGTCCCTTTCAGTCCTGCTCTCGCTCCCGGGCAGCAGTCCSAGGCTGGGCACAGACGGCCGGGTGCCCAGCCTGGCTGAGGAGCCGTGCGGGAAACCCCCGCAGGGAGGCCGGTGTCTCCTCTGAGTCCCACCCGCGCCTGCTGGCTGCGATCACAGCCAACGCCGAGGGTTGGCAGCTGCAGTCGGAGCCCTCTGCTCCCAAACCACGAGCCCAGAGGGGATAACGCAGGGGAGCCACCTGCTCCAAGGCCCACCACTGCCTGACCCCGGGCGGCTGCAGTGCCCAAAGCAATGCACAGAGCAGGCGGGTCCCGGCGGCACCTCGGAACCTCTCCGCCGCCCGGCTCCTGCGGGGCTCCAGKGCCGGGGGCCAGCTCTCCTGAAAGGAGGCAAGGGGCTGCCACCTTTGGGCCAGTCGCCAGGCTTTGGGGAAGTCTCTGCTTTGAGAACCTCACGGCCAGGTGAAAGCAGCTAAAGCAGAAGTGATATTTAAAGAACCTAAAGAAGAACAGAAACGTGGGGTCAAGCACCAAGACGGCCACCCCTTAACCTGCGGTGAGCTGGCAYGTCTCGCGGCAAGAGCTGAGCTCCTGCGCCTCCCTAACCAGGCACCAGCCTAATTGCAGGTATTTCCCCAGTGGCAGAGACGGGATGAGCCAAGAGGAAGCTCCGGGCTGCCCACCCCGAGCAGGTTTGGCTGGAGCAGCCCTGCTATCTCCAGCAGCAGCCGGGGCTTGCCTGCCTCAGCAGGGAGCCGGGAGCTGCAGCCCGGGGCACAGGCCGGACCGGTGGAGGCTGTATTCCCTGGTGCCAGCGCCAAAACCCAGTGGGCAGCACTGCCCACACAGCCCGGCCCAGCCCGCTTGCCCGCCCTGGCCCCTGCCACCGAGGACACCCCGGGGTGCAGGCTGGGGCCCAAAATTTTGCAAGAGACAGGTGAGCCTGGCCGGAGCCCCCGCTCCCCCCTGCACGCAGACCTGCAGGCGGAGAGGCGCCAGGGGAGCTCAGTGCTGGAGCGTGTGCATGGGGCTGTGCCGAGCTGTGGGGTAGCACAGACCCCCCTGCTGCCTTGCAGAGCCACCCTCAGCCTCCCTAACCAGGCTTCCCCTTCCTTGCCAACATCAGCCTTCCTGAAAAGAAAGGGATACTCAATGCTAGCCAAAGGCCAAGCAGAGATCCCCGTGTTCACCAAAGCTGCAAGGATATTTCCTGTGTATCTCCTAATCAGTGCACGTTGATTCATCTGACCCAATACTACGCGTGGGAACAAGGCGGCGGTGTGAGCTGTTGATCTGGAAAACGCAAATGAACTGAAGGAATAAAATCAGACCTGCTGAGAYGCTGCACGTCAAGCGCAGCTAAATGCAAAGAGGTCGGCTGGGCATTTCAGCGCAAAATGGTTTGTTCAAGCCGAAATTCCTTTCTGCCGGGAAAGGAGGCAAGGCTGAACTCCAAACGCATCTCTAGCCCTGATCCCAGCAGCCCACTGCGGTTAATCCGCTCCTCACTCCCCCGCCACCCCGGCGGCAGACACGCAGCGCGGATCAGACGCTGCGAGCCCTTTTGTGCCAGGCTGGGCAGAAAGCGCTTTTGACCTCTTGCAGAGCCCAGCGGGAAGGGGAAAGCTCTTCCTGCGGGGCTGCGTCGCTCGGCCACAGCCGGCCCGCTCCGGCAAGCGCTCCGCTCCGCTCCCCTCCGCGCAGGCCGCCGGAGCCGCACCGACGCCCCCCGGGGCGTCCCCGCACAAGCCCCGCTCGGGGCCGCCAGCCCCGTCCGCGCTGCTCCCTGCGGAGGCAGCAGCGGGGCGAAGGGTCCCGGACCTCCTACCTTCCTCAGCTTCCTGGCCCCGCTCCGCTCCACCAGCACCTGCGGGCGCCCCGGCCCGCCGAGCGCCGCCGGGCACA
>NW_020451205.1:2460488-2466712 GCF_003343035.1 Apteryx rowi | reverse complement strand
TGGACAGGCTGGAGAGGTGGGCGGAGAGGAACCTCATGAAGTTCAGCAAAGGCAAGTGCAGGGTCCTGCACCTAGGGAGGAATAACCTCATGCACCAGTACAGGTTGGGGCCTGACCTGCTGGAAAGCAGCTCTGCTGAGAAAGACCTGGGAGTCCTGGTGGACAACAAGGTGCACATGGGCCAGCAATGTGCCCTTGTGGCCAAGAAGGCCAATGGTATCCTGGGSTGCATTAGGAAGAGTGTTGCCAGCAGGTCAAGGGAGGTGATTCTCCCCCTCTGCTCAGCCCTGGTGAGGCCACATCCGGAGTACTGCGTCCAGTTCTGGGCTCCCCAGTACAAGAGGGATGTGGCACTACTGGAGCAAGTCCAGCGAAGGGCTACTAAGATGATTAGGGGACTGGAGCGTCTCTCTTATGAGGAAAGGCTGAGAGAGCTGGGCCTGTTCAGCCTGGAGAAGAGAAGGCTGAGAGGAGATCTTATCAACGTGTACAAGTATCTGAAGGGAGGCTGTAGAGAGGATGGGACCAGACTCTTTTCAGTGGTGCCCAGTGACAGGACGCGAGGCAACGGGCACAAACTGAAACACAGACACTTCCATCTGAACATGAGAAAAAACTTCTTCACTGTGAGGGTGACAGAGCACTGGAAGAGGTTGCCCAGAGAGGTGGTGGAGTCTCCTTCTCTAGAGATATTCAAAACCCGCCTGGACATGATCCTGGGCAACGTGCTCTAGGTGACCCTGCTCAAGCAGGGGGGTTGGACCAGATGATCTCCAGAGGTCCGTTCCAACCTTAACCATTCTGTGATTCTGTGATGGGCTTGGTACCCACCGCAGACTTGCACTGGCCCCCTCCGGCCCCAGTGCAGCCCCCTCGGCACAGGACAGGTGGCAAYTAGAGAGGAAAAGGAGATACTTGAGAGACCGGATACAATACCACGTGTGCCGTGGGAGCGTGGAAGTACCTAGATACCGGGCAGTGGTTTGCTGCAACRATAAAGAGACACCCTGCTACCCAGTGCCCCTCTCTCCACCGGTTTGGTGTTTAATGCCCCCCTCTTCCATCCTTGCCCCTTCCAGCACCCATTTTCCATCCAGAGCTCCTCCAAGCTGCCCATCATACTGGAATGTGGCCAGGTGATACCACACAACTGCTTTAAGTCATGAATGACTCRTGAATATGGATTTTCCCCCAGATTCTGGTAAATAGGTGGGGGGGGTTCTGTTGAAAGCCTGAGCTCCCTCCTGCTGCCCCTGCAAGGAGAGAGGATTGAACATCTGACAGCATGAGGCGATGGGGGGCAGAAGGGGAACGTCCCCAGCTTCCTGGCCCGGCAGGTTGCCTGGCCCCTGGGAGATTCCCACGAGTGCCTCTGTGGCAGAAGGACTCTCCTGACCCAGCRCTCACTTTCCAAGAAGCCGTGGCTGGACCCTCCACACGTCTCACGGGCACCAAGAGCAGAAGGTAGGGGCTGGAAGGGGCTGAGCCAACTGACCACACAGGACATGAGTGTGGCAGGTCTCAACTCTTTCTTCTCCTCCAAGGTGCAGTTAGGACCTCTGAGCGGGACCCTTCCTGGCCGCAGCTTGGCTCTCTCCTCGCACATGAATCCCGGCTGGCCCCCCCCGGGACCAGGAAATCACCGCAAGGCAGGGTTACCGTCCGAAATGGCACGCCAGGGCGGCTCTCTGCTCCGCCAATCACCCAGATGAGCCTCAGAGCCACCTCACGACACTGAACAGATCAAGAGCAAACAGATCCCAGCCAAAACCTGGCCGCGCTGACCTTCTCCGCACCATGTGTCAGGGACGAGCGCGGGCCCCCGCCCCCATGGGCACGGCGGGATACCGGAGCCCTGCTGACAGATGCCGGAGAGGCGCCCCTCGGATATCCAGCGCTGCACGTCCCCGCGGGAGGAGGGCTGCGGCCCCGTAACGCTCCCAGGCCCTGGGACGGGTCGCGCGGCTCGCCGGACCCCCGGCTCCGCTCCATTTTTAGCCGCTCGTCCTTATTTAGTAGTGAGGCTGGCCGGGAGCATGCGCGCGGGGTGCGGGAGCTACCCAGCCCCGCAGCGACAACTGCGTCGCTACCAGCCCTCGGAGGCTTAAGGGTGAGGAATAAATAGCCCCATTCCCGCGGGCCCCGTCCTCCYGCCTGCCGCCTGCTACGGCCGCGCTCTTCCTGGGTGCAAGAATGTAAGTTATCCCCCAGCATCGGTTTCTGCTTCCACTTTTGCCTTTGGGAAAAAAAAAAAAAGTAACTATTAAGACAATTTAACCCACATCATCTTTTTGTTTGAAAAACACAGACAGAGGCAGGAATGATTTGAAATCACTGCTCCTCCTAAAAGCAGAAGCACGTATGACCTCGAGCCAGCACTCCCGAGAGCCAGGGGACTCCCMCAGGTACAACCAAAGGAGTCTGCAACTTTTTTCTTGGGCTCCAACACATGCAAGATCCCCTCCAGTGCAAATAATTTTCTGAGTTATCTTGCGCCATGCAAAGCCCAAGTCACGAGCTCTTGCAGATCTGGCCTTTGATTTGCATTGAAGAGAGCCAGCAAAGATCAGAGACAATGTTAATGACTTCTTTATGTCTCGTTTACAAAAACAAATGACTGCAAAAGATGTGYGTGGTTGCAGAGCACAACCACAGACCACCCTCTCCCTGCGGGTCTGGGCTGGGGTGGGTCCAGCCTGACCCCATGCAGAGGCTCACGGGGCCTCCTTGGCCAGCGGGAGCATTGCCACAGACTGGCTCCTCACCCGCATGTTGAGCTGGCCAAAAATCTTCCAGCAAAATCTTTTTCTCCCCTTTTTTTCTTTTTTTTTTGGTCAGAAGACAAGTTTTTGAAAAAAAGAAATATATAAGAAAGAATGACCAAATCAAGTATCTGCTTCCTGCAGCAAATCTTATTTTCACCTGGCAAAATTCATGTCCTGAAAATTGTTTCAGGTATAAACTTTAAATTCTCACAGTGGAGAACAAGTGCCCCAGATGCCCTTGGAGCAGCGTGAGGAGCGGTGAGCCCCTCGGGGGAAGCCTCTGCCGGGAGCTACAGCACCGCGGTAATTCAGGTCTCCGGCCCCAAACAGAGCATGGGACTTGGACTGAGCGTCCCGTTGGTACAGAGCGGGTGGCGAGAGCACGGGAGCCTCAGCAGACCCGCGTGGCTCGGTCCCGCCACAGAGCTGCGCTCACYGCGACCGGCCCGTCTGCGTGCGGACAACCCCTCCAGCCCCGTACCGCGGGCCGGGYGCCCCGGCTCGTCACACATCCTACGAGTTCATACCAACTCCGGCTTGCACCCGCTCCATCCCGACCAGTCCTTGCCAGCTAAAACTGGACGGAGAGCTGAGACGCTTCAACAGCTTGCGTAAATACTTCTCTTATCCATAAGCTTTGGCAAACACTTTAAATTAACATTGGCACAAAATAACTCCCCGTCAGGTCGGCTGTTATCCCATTTACGGCAATTCAGCTGAGGATGAGATAAACCTTCTCCGGATCACTTTTCCAGGCAAAACCCTTGAGATATCTCCAGCCACTATCATCACTGGGGACCCAGAGGAATTGTGATAACACCGTCCCGCGCTTGCTAAATGTCTCGCTGGCCCCAGGCTGCTGGGCACGAAATCCCCGACCAGCCCACGTTATCGGCCCCAAGGCTGGGGCCGAGCTGGYGGCTGGTGGGGCCAGGGCAGCTCCGCTCCTCCTGGCGGAGCCTCCCCCGGTGCTCATGGCCTTCTCGCTGTCTCCCAGTTGCTCTTGCTGACGGGGAAAGGAGGATCGAGGAGGATCTCCCCTGGCCCGGGAGGGAGCTGCTGCCCCTGGGGACAGCACCAACGTCCCCACGATGTGCAGAAAATGAAGGGTCGGYGTTTCCCCACCTGTTACAAAGCGCTCCCTGCTCCTAGGTCCAACTAGGGGGACAAGGACGAGCTGTTAAGGACGTCCCGCTCCTGCACCCCTTGGAGCCCCGCTGCTTTGCTCTACAGCACCTGGGCAGAAAAGCTGCTGGCTGTTTTAACCACTGCCCTGCAAAGGGAGTAAATTATCAATGCACTGGGGCAGGGGAAAGAAACGGATGAAGCAGGGCTGATAGGTGAGATCTCTCCAGTAAGGACACATCCTGCACAGCCCACACAGGAAGGACCTGAGAAATTGAGGAATTGATAAAATAAAGCTAAATTAAGAAAGCTTTGGGGCAGCAGGGACTGACAGCTCCGGCAGGCAGCACCACGGATGAACCTGCGGGCTGAAGGAAGGATGTAACCTCATCTGGTGCCGCCTCTTCTGCGAAAGTCAGTAGTTTACAGAAACAGACTTTTTTTTATCTGATGGGGCAAGCCCAGCCCAGCCCAGCCCAGGAGCCAGCGGCGCTAGGGAGAGGGGAGGCTCCTGCCGGGCTGAACGGGGCCGCACTAAAAGCAGAAGTTACCACGAACACACATGCAAACATGCACAAGCATGTTTCATGCACAAGCAAGACATTATGCCGGTTGGACACGCAGTTATCTGCTTCTGTTCCCCGCGACGGCACCAGCGGATGCAAATTCAGCCCAGAAACACGCATGTGCTTCTGTTATCCCACATACAGGCCTTGAGCCTTTGAAATCTGCACCAGGTTTTTAATTAACCCTGAGGAGGTGGAGACCAGCTCCTTACACTGAGGAGCCTTTTATCCATCAAAGGATCTCCTAAGCCTGAAAAATAAATACTCTCATTCGGGGAAGGAGACTTGCCCCGTGTGTGCAATATTTAGGGCGATAAGAACTGAGACGCTCTTAATAAGTTTCTAAACCAGCAGCGCTGTGGGAGCTGAGTGCCAGGAAGCGGAGATGACTCACAAAACTTCACCCAGGTTGTGCAGCACCCACCCGAAAGGACGCAGGCAACTGGTCCCACCAGTCCCTGCGAGACTCCCCGCAAACCTGGGGCTGCTCYTTGCTTTCGCCGCCCTCGTACCGAATCGGCATTTCACAACTTCCCTGGGGAGTGGAGGTGTCCCATCACAGGTGTGACACGGCCAGCCTCAGCCCGGAAAAGCACCTCCCAGCCACGCCGGCGGCCACGGGAACACCCTCGCGGGCCGGCCCCGCGCGGCCGGGGCTGCGCCGYGGGAGCCGCGGCCACACGCAAGCCCAGTGACGGCGGCACGCTGGCAGCCCTGCAGCAGCGGTTGCTTGGACGTCTCCCAGGGCGTTATTTGGAAAGTGTCAAAATAGAAATCTGTTGAGAAAAGCTGGCAATGTTTCCATTAGGGCAAAGCCTCGTCACCAGGTTGAAACGCTCTTACTTCAGCAGTGCTGGATGGGAAAGTTTGATTTTTCACGTGGAAATGTATTTTCCTTTAGTAACGTCAGTTATTTCATACTGTTAAAAAGGCATCATCAGAACTGAAATATTTAAAGGAACCTGCCTCCCCTCCTAATTTTTAGGCAGGGCACTCTCAAATCCCCGTGTTTCCCTCTCTTTTCAGGACCCATTTCCAAACCACAGGATTTCCTCCTGGAAGTGGGCACCCCAGCTCCAGGCCCAGCATTTGGGGTGGTTGGGGTACTCCAGAGTGGGGGTGGACAGAGTGCAGTCCCCCAGGCAGTGTGGGCAACACCAAAAACATCCTTCAGCCAGCACAGCTACCCCCGGAGCAGGGCTTTTGCCAGGAGAAAAACACCGTAAACCCACCACCAGCACAAGTTTCAGTAGAAACTTCATGGGCCGAAGGCAAAAGCCAGGCTGGGCCCTGCCTTTGCCTCTCGCATCCCTTCTCCCGCTCACGCCGCGGAGCTGGGGTGGGTTCACCAGGGCACCCCTGCCCTGGGGCAGCCCTGCTCTGGCTGGACCCCAGCCCCAGTGCGGGGGCCCTGCTCCCCCAGCCCAGGCTGGAGCATCCCCAGCATGGGGGTCCCACTCCCCCTGCCCCAGACGGCGCATCCCGGGTGCAGGGGGCCCAGGGCTAGTGCACTCCCGGTATGGAGGGCCAGAGAAGGAGCACCCCCAGGGTGGGGGGTCCTGCTCCTCCTGCCCACGATGGAGCACCCCTGGTACAGGGAGCCCTGGGTCAGGGCAGCCCCGGTGCGGGGGGGCCCAGGTCAGTGCACCCCAGTGCAGGGGACTCTYGGTYGGTGCACCCCCGGTGTGGGGGGTAGGGGTCAGTGCACCCCCGGTGTAAGGGACTCACAGCTGGTGCACCCCAGTGCAGGGGACTCACAGCTGGTGCA